>NC_069499.1:592447407-592747407 GCF_027579735.1 Bombina bombina
TGCACACAGTAAAACACTTGATGGTTTGTTTAGGTTTATTTTTTTCTTTCTTATGGTAATGTTAAAAGTATGTTTATTAAAGTTGACATGATTTGGGTTAATCATTGGGTTAAAAACATATGATGAGAGAAACATATGTATGTGTATGTTTTATATGTTTGTTTTCAACTCTATATTATAAAATGTGTGTGTCTCTCTATATATTTATTTGATGCATCTGTCCACAAATGTGTACTGAATGTATCTGTACCATATATATACTTTATGTTAGTGGGTGCAGTGAGTGTATGTAAATATGTGTCTCTGAATAAAGGTCTGTTAGCTTTCTATCTTTTATCAGTGCCTTTGATTTGGGAGGTGTAGGAGGGGAAGGGGGCTGGGCGGAGCTGGGCTGGGCTGGAGGGGCGGGGTGGGGCTGGGCTGGAGGGGGCGGGGCTAGGTTGGTCGATACAAATTTCCAGGGCTGGTCTGATTTGCCAGTCCGGCCCTGACACCGTGATAACTGTAACACAGCAGAGAGTAGAGTAAATCCAAGCTGCAGCTAGGATATTTGTAATCCAGTAGAGTTTAGTTGGAAATAGATTTAGATGGCTAACTGAAAGATCATAGCAATCAGTGCACTGAGCTTAGGAAGTAATACTCAATAACTAAGCACTTGTTTGGGGTATAGTGATGCCTTATATACAGGTGTAGTCAGGTGAAGTGCTGCAGCAGGGAAAACATAGAGTGGATTCGTCACAACAGGTGATGAACCAAGAAATATAAATATACTTTATATTCACACAAAAATGCACAAACAAATATATGTCTATATACATTTTAGTTCCCTCTCATTTTAAAGTTAAAAAGAGAGACTGAATGTGACATTGCCCTTATGGAGCATGTTAGGAGGAATATGAACCCTCCTCCCCTATTTCAGTGTGTATGAATAAATGTGAAAGAGAATAAGAGTATGGTACCCTTTCACTATATACATTTCTTGTTGTCCTACCTTGTGATAAAGGGACAGCCTACTCCCAGAATTTGTATTGTTTAAAAAGATTGATAGTCCCTTTATTACCCATTACCCAGTTTTGCATAACCAACACGTTTATATTAATATACTTTTTAGCTCTGTAATTACCTTGTATCTAAGCCTCTGCAGACTGCCCCCTTATTTCAGTTATTTTGACAGACTTGCATTTTAGCAAATCAGTGCTAACCTAGGTTTAACTTTCAACAAAGAATACCAAGAGAACAAAGCAAACTTGATGATAAAAGTAAATTGGAAAGTTGTTTAAAATTGCATGTCCTATCTGAATCATAAAGGTTTAATTCTGACTAGACTGTTTCTTTAAGATTTTGCCCATCCATGTTTGGACTGTCCCCTTTTCACTGTATTTGTAGTTCTGTCTAGCTCCTGTTTGGAAAGTCCTTTGGTGTGTACTCCATGAATGGTAAGTTACCTTTTGTAGATAGACACACTTATTCTAAGTGTTAGATTCCCTTAAATTTCTATTTATAATAGATGAGAATATCAGTAAACAAAACCGGCTGCACTTAGTAACTTGAAGAGAGACAACTTGAGGTGTCACTTACAGCCATGTGTGAATAATTCACAAAGGCTGATAGGTGCTGTCAAAATAAGCTATTTACAGGTGTCAATTAAAGTAAATAGATATACCAACTAAACCCTATATTATTCTCATATTGATATAAATGGAAAATATTCTAGTATTTGTTACTACTAAACAGGGTACAATATTGTAAATGCTAGTATTTGTTACTACTAAACAGGGTACAATATTGTAAATGCTAGCTTGTGTGGGTCTTAAAGATACATTTAATACAAATTGCTGCATGAAATGGCAGCATCATATCTGAAAGGAATTTTCAATGAATAATGCAGCTTTGTCAAATGACTATTATTATTAACAATACTACTCACTATTATTTTCACTGTTTTTTTCTGTTTTCTGTTTCTCTAGCTTCCTGTGGTTTCTTAATTATTGTCAGCTTAGTTTCATGCCATATTTTTAATTTTGCAGGATAGATCAAAGGTGCTTGTATCCCCTTTTTTATAAGTTGAGTACAATATGGGGCCATCTCTTATCTTTTATTCAGAGTATCCGCTGAATAATCTTGAAATATTAAAATACGGTTTATATTAATTGAAAAAGGATTAATTTTAAGGTATAGTCTGAGGATTTGAATTTTATCTTAAAAGTTCAAGCATTTAAACATTACTGGTCTTTTATAGAGGGTTGTATCTTCTTGAGGTTTGCTAACACCCAGCCTATGGGTCCATTCAATTAGAATAGGAATCTTATCAGAAGACATGCCTAGGGCCTGGGGGAGTGTATATGAGACAAACTGAAGGAGGTCATTATATTCTGTTGTTTCTGGGAGACCAATAATCTTAAGATTGTTTCTGCGTGATCTGTCTTCCAGATCATCTGTTTCTGGAGAAACTGGAGCTTTTCTTCCTGTTCTTTTATGCTATCTTGTTGAAGATTGCTATTGTCTTCTAAATCTGAAACCTTGTTTTCAACTTCAGATATTCTTACTGGAAACTGTTTACCTTCCAGGGATAGCAAATTTCTTTCTTTCTTAATACCCTCAAATTGGGGGATGACAATTTCTGAGATTTGTTTTACCAAATTATTGGTATCAATATAGAGAGCAGACTGAGGGAGGGACAGATTCATTAGGCCCTTCCATAGCTAAATCTAAGCTACTACATGACTTTTTATCTCTTTGTTTAGGAGGTATTATGGGTGACTTAAATTTGTTTGAGCTGATAAACTTATCCATAAATTAACAAAGTATAAATAACAAACAGATTACGAGCTTTGCGTCATGACTATAACGCTGCTTTTCACTAACGCTGCTATTACAAGTCTTGTAGGTATAGCTGTACTGCACACTTTTTTGGCCGACACGCAATGTCAGTACCGCACTTTAAAAAATGTCCTTTTTCAATGGGACTCCCATAGCGCTGGTATTACGAGTTTTGCCTGGGAGGCAAAAAAGTGAGCGGTACACCCTATACTGACAAGATCCGTACTGCCATCTAAAGTCAGTAGTTATGAGTTTTATGTTACAAAGCTGTAGCATAAAACTCATAACTAAAGTATAAAAAGTATACTAACACCCATAAACTACCTATTAACCCCTAAACCAAGGCCCTCCCGCATTGCAAATAATAAAATAAAATTATTAACCCCTAATCTGCCACTCGACATCGCCGCCACTTAAAAAATGTATTAACCCCTATTCCGCCGCTCCCCAACATCATTGCCACTATAATAATATTATTAACCCCTAAACCGCCGCCCTCCCGCATCGCAAACACTATTTAAATATTGCATAAATAAAAAGAGAGAAGCGCTCAACCTGGGAACGAACAATAGCATAATAGCTTGTTCTCTGGCTAGTTACCACCCTAGAAGCAGCCTCTTTTTGCTCAATATGTGCCTTTCACAGAGGAGAACTTTCCTGTAGCATATCAGTCTCATCCTGACTTCACAGTATAGTCCAGCCCCGAAATACCAGGCAATCCCTCTCTGAACGAGAGAAACAACAAAACCCCAGACGTACGTTTCGGCCTATTTAAATATTATTAACCCCTAATCTGCCGTCCGCCCACTCCGCCGCTATAATAAACCTATTAACCCCTAAACCTAACCCTAACGTAACCCTAACCCTAACACCCCCTAACTTAAATATAATTAAAATAAATCTAAATAAAACCTACAATTAATAACTAACTAATTCCTATTTAAAACTAAATACTTACTTACCTGTAAAATAAACCCTAAGCTAGCTACAATATAACTATTAGTTACATTGTATATATCTTAGGTTTTATTTTTATTTAACAGCTAAGTTTGTATTTATTTTAACTAGGTAGACTAGTTAGTAAACAGTTATTAACTATTTACTAGATACCTAGTTAAAATAAATACAAAGTTACCTGTAAAATAAAACCTGAGTTACACTAACACCTAACATTACAATAAAATTAAATAAATTAAATTAATAAAATACATTTATCTAAATTACAAAAAAAACAAAAACACTAAATTACACAAAATAAAAAAAGAAATGATCAAAAATAAAAAGGAATTACTCCTAATCTAATAGCCCTATCAAAATTAAAAAAGCTCCCCCCAAATAAAAAAAACCCTAGCCTACACTAAACTGCCAATGGTCCTTAAAAGGGCCTTTTGCGGGGCATTGCCCCAAATAAATCAGCTCTTTTACCTGTAAAAAAAAATACAAACAACCCCCCAACAGTAAAACCCACCACCCAACCAACCAACCCCCCAAATAAAAAAACCTATCTAAATAAACCTAAGCTCCCCATTGCCCTGAAAAGGACATTTGGATGGGCATTGCCCTTAAAAGGGCATTAAGCTCTTTTACATTGCCCAAAACCCTAAGCTAAAAATAAAACCCACCAATAAACTCTTAAAAAAAACTAACACTAACCCCCGACGATTCACTTACAGTTTTTGAAGACCGGACATCCATCCTCATCCAGGAGGCAGAAGTCTTCATCCAAGTGGGCAGAAGTCCTCCTCGAAGCTGGCAGAAGTCTTCATCCATGCGGGCAGAAGTCTTCATCCAGACGGCATCTTCTATCTTCATCCATCTGGCGCGGAGCGGGTCCATCTTCAAGACATCCGGCGCAGAGCATCCTCTTCTTCCGATGGCTGTTGAAGAATGTTTCCCTTTAAATTATGTCATCCAAGATGGCGTCCCTTACATTCCGATTGGCTGATAGAATTCTATCAGCCAATAGGAATTAAGGAGGGAAAAATCATATTGGCTGTTGCAATCAGCCAATAGGATTCAGCTTTCATCCTATTGGCTAATCCAATCAGCCAATAGGACTGAGCTCACATTCTATTGGCTGATTGGAATAGCCAATAGAATGCTGTAAATGGATCGTCGGGGGTTAGTGTTAGGTTTTTTTTAAGGGTTTATTGGGTGGGTTTTATTTTTAGCTTAGGGTTTTGGGCAATGTAAAAGAGCTAAATGCCCTTTTAAGGGCAATGCCCATCCAAATGCTCTTTTCAGGGCAATGGGGGAGTTTAGGTTTATTTATTTACGCCTAGATTTAGAGTTCTGTATCAGCCGTCAAAAGCAGCGTTAAGGGGTCCTAACGCTGCTTTTTACCGACCACTGGTATTTAGAGTCAGCCAGGAAAGGGTCTAACACTCACTTTCCAGCAGCGACTTTTCCATACCGCAGATCCCCTTACGTCAATTGCGTATCCTATCTTTTTCAATGGGATCTTCCTAACGCCGGTATTTAGAGTCTTGGCTGAAGTGAGCATTAGACCATCTACCGACAAGACTCCAGCCGCAGAAAAAAGTCAGTAGTTAAGAGCTTTCTGGGCTAACGCCGGTTTATAAAACTCTTAACTACTGTGCTCTAAAGTACACTAACACCCATAAACTACCTATGTACCCCTAAACCGAGGTCCCCCCACATCACCACCACTCTAATAAAAAAATGTAACCCCTAATCTGCCGACCGCACACCGCCGCCACCTACATTATCCCTATGTAACCCCTAATCTGCTGCCCCTAACATCGCCGACACCTATATTATATTTATTCACCCCTAATCTGCCACCCCCCAACGTCGCCGCTACCTTACCTACACTTATTAACCCCTAATCTGCTGACCGGACCTAGCCGCTACTCTAATAAATGGATTAACCCCTAAACCGCCTCACTCCCGCCTCAAAAACCCTATAATAAATATTATTAACCCCTAATCTGCCCTCACTAACATCGCCGACACCTAACTTCAAGTATTAACCCCTAATCTGCCGACCGGACCTCGCCGCTACTCTAATAAATGGATTAACCCATAAAGCTAAGTCTAACCCTAACCCTAACACCCCCCTAAATTAAATATAATTTTAATCTAATGAAATAAATTAAATATTATTAACTAAAGTATTCCTATTTAAAACTAAATACTTACCTGTAAAATAAACCCTAATATAGCTACAATATAACGAATAATTATATTGTATCTATTTTAGGATTTATATTTATTTTACAGGCAACTTTGTATTTATTTTAACTAGGTACAATAGCTATTAAATAGTTATGTATTATTTAATAGCTACCTAGTTAAAATAATTACCAAATTACCTGTAAAATAAATCCTAACCTAAGTTACAATTAAACCTAACACTACACTATCAATAAATAAATTAAATCAATTAACTACAAGTACCTACAATTAAATAAACTAAATTAAATTACAAACCCCCCCCCCCCACTAAATTACAAAAAATAAAAAAAGATTACAAGGATTTTAAGCTAATTACCTACTCTAAGCCCCCTAATAAAATAACAAAGCCCCCCAAAATAAAAAATTCCCTACCCTAATCTAAATTAAAATAGTTAACAGTTCTATTACCTTACCAGCCCTTAAAAGGGCTTTCTGCGGGGCATGCCCCAAAGAAATCAGCTCTTTTGCCTGTAAAAAAACAAAACAATACCACCCCCCAACATTACAACCCACCACCCACATACCCCTACTCTAACCCAAACCCCCCTTAAATAAACCTAACACTACCCCCCTGAAGATCTCACTACCTTGAGTCGTCTTCACTCAGTCGAGCACCAATGGACCAAAAGAAGACATCCGGAGCGGCAGAAGTCTTCATCCTATCCGGACAGAAGAGGACATCCGGACCGGCAGACATCTTCATCCAAGCTGCATCTTCTATCTTCATCCATCCGACGAGGAGCGGCTCCATCTTCAAGACCTCCGGCGCGGAACATCCTCCATCCCCGACGACTAGACGACGAATGAAGGTTCCTTTAAATGACGTCATCCAAGATGGCGTCCCTCGAATTCCGATTGGCTGATAGGATTCTATCAGCCAATCGGAATTAAGGTAGGAAAAATCTGATTGGCTGATTGAATCAGCCAATCAGATTCAAGTTCAATCGGATTGGCTGATCCAATCAGCCAATCAGATTGAGCTTGCAGTTTATTGGCTGATCGGAACAGCCAATAGAATGCGAGCTCAATCTTTAGACCTGCAGGCTCGCCAGAAACACAGGACATCAAGCTCCGTTCGGAGCTTGATAGATAGGCCACAGAGTCTTCAATAAAAATGTGAAAAGTACAACTGTGTTTTATTAGTTTAGTCAGATTGTGTTTATTTATAATTGTGATTTAGATTAAGACCAGAACACATTTTTAAGAAATCAATGAAGAAATCCAGGAGGTTCCAAAAGGTTCACAAACTATTTCTTGCAGCTGTATACAACTTACTATTTTTACTGATATTGCAAGCAATGATTTTTGTTTGTCATTAGAAGCAATATTGATAATCCACTTTAAGATAATAGGCGGCTGGGGAGATTGTGGGGGTAAATATTAGTGCATGAGCAAAGACCAATAGCAATTTGCAATTTAACCTATCTGGAAGGAAGTGTCTTCTTTCTGACACCAGAAACTGCCTGGAGGATTTCTGGACAATCAGAGAAGTTTTATCAGCAACATTTTTTAAGTAAAAAACAAAACAAAAAAACGTCCAATTTTATCCAGTAATAAATTTGATAAACCTAACCTTTTTCATATCTTATCAACATTTCAACATGGAGGGATTTAATCGTCTCATGGATTGTCTTTTGGAAAAAGACTGGTTAGTCAGGTTAGACCTTACAGATGCTTACTTGACCGTTCCTATACATCAGTTTTATAGCAGATTCCAATTAAATGGTTCCCTTTAGCAACTCCCTTTTGGTCTTTCTTTGGCTCCGGGAACTTTTACAAAGCTTTTTAAACCAGTAGTTTCATGGCTGAGTATCAGAGGCATCATGAATCAGGACAAATCCCTCCTTCTTTGTCATCTTCAACTGACAATCTCTTTACTGGAAAACCTGGGTTTCATTGTCAAACAAGGAAAATCGGCTTGCCCCCACTCAAGAGATTTTGTTTCTCGGTATTCAAATAATCACTCTTCTCTCAACATTCCATGGAAAAAATAATTTAAAAAAGGAAATTTCTTATATTCTGGAAAATCCAATGATCCCTTTGAGAATATTGGTGCAGATCATAGAGCTACTGTGGTCCTCAATCCAAGCAATTTACCCCGTTCCTCTTCATTAATGAGTACTTAAAACGCTTGAAAATTATGAGAAAGGTCTCTCTTATCCTCAAAACATTTCCCTATCTCAGAAAGCCAAGGAAGAACTTCCTTGGTAGCTTTCTCATATGGAAGCATTGAATGACAAGGGATTTTCAGAAATACTCCAGACATAGTGATAGAATAAGATGCAAGCAATTCAGGATGGGGAGATCATTATGATCCTGCTATTACAGGGGTACAATTTATTTACATATGAATTGCAAAGAACTTTGTGCAGGTTCTTTTACAGTAAAGAACTTCATAAAAGTTAAGGCCGTTGTTTCAGTTCTCCACTTGGACAATGTGTCTGCAGTGCAACATCTAAATTGTATTGTGGGAACAGTATTCAAAGTTTTATCCAACATTATTAAGGATTTTCTTCACTTTTCCCCTGCCAACAATATATCTATTTTGGCAGAATACTGATCAGAATGCTGATCAGGGTTCTCGTAGTTTGCAAAATGAATGCAACTGGAAATTGATCAAATTAATCTTTCAGAGAATCTTTTATCTGAGGGGTCCTTTCACTGTAGATCTATTTTCTTTTTGATCAAATTTTTAGATTAAACCATTTCTTTAGTTTTAGCCAATCAAGGGAGTTTATGCTTTTCTTCCCTTTTCTATGATTTCTCGGACCATATCCTTTCTTCGCAGGAATATCATTCCTTTGCTCCTGATAAACCCTCTTTGGCCATCTCATCCTTGGTATTCCTTGCTCCTAGAACTCTCTTACCAACCTCCTCTCCGTCTTCCCTTTCTGGTAACTACAGGACAGTTAGTTTAACGTCAGTAGTAGGGAAATTAATGGAAAGTCTTTAAAAAGAAAGAATTATAACTTACATGAAGATGACCAAAATCAGCATGGTTTTACTTCAGGAAGATCATGTCAGACTAATCTGATTGACTTCTTTGATTATGTAACAAAAGTATTAGACCAGGGTGGAGCAGTTGATGTAGCATATCTAGATTTCAGCAAAGCATTTGACACCGTCCCACACAACAAACTAATTCACAAACTGTATCTCCTTTGTCTTGACTCAAAAATTATGAACTGGGTAGAATGCTGGCTTAAGAATAGTAAACATTTGTAATAGAGTAGATGTTCCAGGAGGGGGTAGACAACATGAGAAGTGATTTACAACAATTGGGGTATTGGACAAATGAATGGGATCTAAGGTTTAACACTGCAAAGTGTAAGAACATAATTTATGTAAGAACTTACCTGATAAATTCATTTCTTTCATATTAGCAATAGTCCATGAGCTAGTGATGTATGGGATATACATTCCTACCAGGGGGGGCAAAGTTTCCCAAACCTTAAAATTCCTATAAATACACCCCTCACCACACCCACAATTCAGTCTAACGAATAGCCAAGAAGTGGGGTGATAAGAAAGGAGCGAAAGCATCCAAAATAAGGAATTGGAATAATTGTGCTTTATACAAAAAAATCATAACCACCACAAAAAGGGTGGGCCTCATGGACTCTTGCTAATATGAAAGAAATTAATTTATCAGGTAAGTTCTTACATAAATTATGTTTTCTTTCATGTAATTAGCAAGAGTCCATGAGCTAGTGACGTATGGGATAGCAGATACCCAAGATGTGGAACTTCCACGCAAGAGTCACTAGAGAGGGAGGGATAAAATAAAGACACCCAATTCCGCTGAAAAAAATTAATCCACTACCCAATCAAAAGTTTCAATTTTTTAAATGAAAAAAACTGAAATATAAGCAGAAGAATCAAACTGAAACAGCTGCCTGAAGTACTATTCTACCAAAAACTGCTTCTGAAGAAGAGAAAACATCAAAATGGTAGAATTTAGTAAAAATATGCAAAGACCAAAGTCATTGCTTTGCAAATCTGAACAACAGAAGCTTCATTTTTAAAAGTCCATGAAATAGAAAATGACCTAGTAGAATGAGCCGTAATCCTCAGAGGCGGGGATTAACCCGACTCCAAATAAGCATGATGAATCAAAAGCTTTAACCAAGATGCCAAAGAAAAGGCAGAAGCCTTCTGACCTTCCTAAAACCAGAAAAGATAACAAATAGACTAGAAGTCTGTCTGAAATCTGAGTAGCTTCAACATAATATTTCAAAACTCTTACCACATCCAAAGAATGTAAGAATCTTACCAAAGAATTCTTAGGATTAGGACACAAGGAAGGGACAATAATCCCTCTACTAATGTTGTTAGAATTCACAACTTCAGGTAAAAATTGAAATGAGGACAGCAAAAACCACCTTATCCTGATGAAAAATCAGAAAAAGGAGATTTACAAGAAAGAACAGATAATTCAAAAACTGTTCTAGCTGAAGAGATGTCTAAAAAGAACAATACTTTCCATGAAAGTAATTAATGTCCAAAGAAAGACTATGCTCAAAACAGAAGAGCCTGTAAAGCTTTCAGAACCAAAATAAGACTCCAAGGAGGAGAAATTGGCTTAATGACAGGCTTGATACGAACCAAAGCCTGAACAAAACAATGAATATCAGAAAGATTTAGCAATTCTTACTGTGAAACAGCACAGAAAAAGCAGAGATTTGTCCTTTCAAGGAACATGCAGACAAAACCTTATGAAGAACTATAAAATCCTAGGAATTCTAAAAGAATGCCAAGAGAATTCATAAGAAGAGCATCATGAGATGTAAATCTTCCAAACTCAATAATAAATCCTACTAGACACAGATTTACGAGCCTGCAACATAGTATTAATCACTGAGTCAGAGAAACTTCTATGACTAAGTACTAAGCGTTAAATTTTCATACCATCAAATTAATAATTTTAATTTCTGATGAAAAAAACGAATGTTAAGATATAAGGTCTGGCCTTAATGGAAGTAACCAAGATTGGCAACTGGACATCCGAACAAGAACCATATACCAAAACCTGTGTGGCCATGCTGGAGCCACCAGCCACACCAAAGATTGCTCTCTGATGATTTAGAAAAATCACTCTAAAAAGAAGAACCAGAGATGAAAAAATATAGGCAGATTGATAATTCCAAAGAAGTGTTAATGCATACACTACTTCCGCCTGAGGATCCCAGGACCTGAATAGGCCCCTGGGAAGTTCCTTGTTTAGATGAGATGCTATCAGATCTATTTCTGGAAGCCCTCACATCTGAAAAAATTGAAAAACATATCTGGGTAAAGAGACCATTCTCACGGATGTAAAGCTTGATTAACAGAGATAATCCGCTTCCAAATTGACTATACCTAAGAAAAAGACCACAGAAATTAGGTAGGAGCTGGATTTAGCCCAAGCAAATATCCGAGATACTTCTGTCACAGCCTAAAGACTGATAGTCCCACCCTGATGATTGACATACGCCACAGTTGTGACATTGTCTGTCTGAAAAAAAGTCTCTTCTTCAAAAAGAAACCAAACTGAAGAACTCTGAGAATGCACAGAGTTCCAAAATATCAAATGGTAATCTCGCCTCCTGAGATTTCCAAACCCCTTGTGCTGATAGAGATCCTCAGACAGTCTCCCAACCTAAAAGACTCGCATCTGTAGAGATCATGGTCCAGGTTAAAAGAACTGAAGAGACCTGTAGAACTAAATGATGGTGATCTTAACCACCGAATAAAAGATAGTTAAACATTAGGATTCAAAGATATAAAAAGTGAAATCCTAGAATCCCTGCACCATTATTCAGCATAAAAACTGGAAAGGTTTCCTATGAAATGAGCAAAGGGAATCAAATCCAATGCTGCAGCCATGAAAACTAAAACTTCCATGCATATATAGCAACTTGAAGGAAATAATAGAGACTGAAGGTTCTGACAAACGGAACCCAATAAACTTGTCCCTTGTCTGTTAGAGACAAAAACATTGACACAATCTATCTGGAAACCTAAAAAAGGTGACCCTTGTGTGAGGAAACAAGGAACTTTTGATAAAAAGATCCTCTAACCATGTCTTGAAGAAACAACAAAGTTGAATCGTATGAGATTCCGCAGAACGAAAAGACTGAGCCAGTACCACAATACCGTCCAAATAAGGAACACTGAGAACCTAGAAAAGATTCTTAGAGCTGTCGCTAGACCAGAAGGAAAAACAACAAATTGGTAATGCTTGTCAAAAAAAGAGAATCTCAGAAAATAAAAATTATCTGAATTAAAACAGAAAATGAAGATATGCATCTATTGTATCTATTGTAGACAAATAATGCCATCACTGACAAAAAAAAAAAGGCCGAATATACCATATAAACACCATTCTAAAAGATGGTACACTTATATGATAGTTCAAAAAGATTTTCTATCTTTGGAACAATGAATAGTCTTGAATAAAACCCCAAAACCCAGTTCCTAAAATCAAACTGGAAAAAATACCCAAGAAAACTCCAGGTCTGAGACACACTTCAGGAAAGTGTTAGTCTTACTGAAAAAGCTGGAATATGATAGAGAAAAAAAGACTTCTCACAGACGGTTTTACTCTGAAACCTATTCTGTACCCAAAGTTTAAGAAGTTTGGATCGAATAGAACCAAACAAATTGCAAAAAAGTCCTTAACCTGCCCTTTACCAGCCAAGCTGGAATAAGAATCGCACCTACATGCAAATTTGGGGAGCTGACTTTGAACTTTTTTAAAAGGCTTAATTGAATGAAGAAAAAAACTTCCAATTATAAACATGTTACTTGGGAAAGAATTCAGGATTCCGTTCCTTAGTAAGAACAGAAAACTAAAATAAGCTTAAAGTTTTAGTCTTAGAACTCAATCTTGAAGCCCAGAGTAACAGTTAAATAATTGAATCCAATTATGAACCAAATAATTGAATATCTTGGAAAAAAAGAAATATGGATTTTAGAAATCAAATTAGCATTCCAAGATTGGAATCACAAAGTTCTTCTAGCTAAAATAGCTAAAGACATAGATTAAACCTCATGAAATTATTAGCATGTTAATCAAGTTAAAGGATCAACACACTGGACTTGCACAATCAACAAATGCAAGATAACAAGACAATGCCATAGCACTTAGTCTGAACTTCAAATAAGTAGAAGATTTTGTCCTTTAACAATGCTAAACAAATCATAATCCGATACTTGATCTTAAAGTATCCAACCAGAAAGATGCAGCAATTGCAACATCAGCCAAATAAATTACAGGTCTAAGAAAAAGTACCTGAAAATAATTTTCCTTAAATAAGATACGACCATCTAAAGGAAAAAAATAAATATTATTTGCTATAAGAATAATAGTATATTTAGCAGGAGTAGAGATAGCCCCATTAACTTGGGGAATCTTTCCTCAAAACTGAAAATTAACTGCCGGCAAAGAATATAATTTAAAAACCTTAAAGATGGACTAAAAGAAAATTCTTCAGCCTATTCCATTCCCTAGTATCAGGAACTGGAAAAAAACCTCTGAAGAAACTACAGAAGATAAATAAGCAGAATTTAAATGTTAGCTAGTCTTTAAAAACAGAAGAACTAGATATTTCAATATCCAAAATAATCAACACCTTTTGAACAAAGAACAAATGTACTTTATTAAAGAAAAAAAGTAGATTTGTTAGTGTTAGGATAATTCATTATGTTGTTGGTCATTTGAAACTTCATCAACTAAAAAAGAAGTTTGAAAAAGACCTAAAAATTTTATTAGAAGGCGGGACGTCAGACAAAGCTTTTAAAATAGAATCAGAAAAATATTCTTATAAATTTCTAAGTATATCTTGTACATAAGATATAAAAAGAATAGCAATATATAAAGCATAAATACTAATGGATTCTGCATGTAAAAGTTTATCATGATAACTTATTACAAACCATAGCTAAAGATAAACTATTCATAACATTAAAATAAATGAACTTAGCTTTGGTAGGACTGATATCAGTCAACAGGAATCCCTCAGCATTTCTTGATACAGGAACAGTGTTTTGAATATCTTGCAATATGTAATAGAAAAAAACAACATATAAAGCAAAATTATCAAATTCCTTAAATGACAGTTTCAGGAATGGGAAAAAATGCAAAATAAACAAGCCTCTAGCAACCAGAAGCAACAAAAAAGTGAGACTTAAATAATGTGAGAAAAAAGTGGAACAAGTATGACGCCCACATTTTTGGCGCCAAGTATGACGCCCACATTATTGGCGCTAAGTACAGCGCCCATATTTTTTGGCGCCAAGTATAACGCCATATCCTCTGACGTCGAAACCGACGCCCACATTTTTTGGCGCAAAAAAACATCAATACACATGCGTCAAAATTATTATTTTTTTTTTAAAAATGACGTAACTACAAATAACTTCCGGCGTCAACTACGACGCCGGAAATGACAAAATTTTGCGGCAAAAAAGTTTGCGCCAAGAATGACGCAATAAAATGAAGCATTTTCTGCCCCCGCGAGCCTAACAGTCCGCAGGGAAAAATAGTCAATTGAAAATTTTCAAGGTAAGAAAAAAATATTTATTCATATGCATTATCCCAAATAATGAAACTGACAGTCTGAATGAAGGAATACTGATTATCCTGAATCATGGCAAATATAAGTTTAAAGACATATATTTAGAACTTTACATATAAAGTGCCCAACCATAGCTTAGAGTGTCACAAAAAATAAGGCTTACTTACCCCAGGAGACTCATCTACATATAGTAGATAGCCAAACCAGTACTGAAACGAGAATCAGTAGAGGTAATGGTATATAAGAGTATATCGTCGATCTTAAAAGGGAGGTAGGAGAAGAAATCTCTACGACCGATAACAGAGAACCTATGAAATAGATCCCCTAGAGGAAGACCATTGTATTCAAATAGGCAATACTCTCTTCACATCCCTCTGACATTCACTGCACTCTGAGAGGAAAACCGGGCTTCAGCCTGCTGCGAAGCGCATATCAACGTAGAATCTAGCACAAACTTACTTCACCACCTCCATGGGAGGCAAAGTTTGTAAAACTGAATTGTGGGTGTGGTGAGGGGTGTATTTATAGGCATTTTAAGGTTTGGGAAACTTTGCCCCTCCTGGTAGGAATGTATATCCCATACCTCACTAGCTTATGGACTCTTGCTAATTACATGAAAGAAATTATGCATTTAGGGAAGAAAAATCCAAACTTTAATTACAGACTCAATGACACTTTACTGACTGTAACAAATAAGGAACGGGACTTGGGAATTATTATTTCAGATGATTTAAAATTTAGTAAACAATGTAGTACTGCAGTGAGTAAGACCAGAAGAATGCTTGGATGTATTGGTAGTGGTATTTGCCGCATAAATCGTAAGGTTCTTATGTTACTTTACAGATCATTAGTTAAGCCCCATCTTGAGTATTGTGTGCAGTTCTGGAGGCCATATCTCCAAAATGATATAAACAAACTTGAATCTGTTCAAAGGAGGGCTAACAAAATAGAGCATAAATGTACCAGGAGAGGCTCAATCAGTGGAGGCTCCTCTATAGGAGCACTTGAGTACGTGAACCCCCTGTGAACCCTGACCCCTGATGAACAAAAATACATAAAAAAAAAAAGAGTAAAAAAAAGAGTGAGAAATAAAAAAAACTAATTACATTTTTTTATTATTTGTGGACTAAATAATAAAAATCCCCAGGCTCCAATTCAGTTTTGTCTATAAAACATTAAAATTGCAATTTTAGGCTGAAGTGTGGAATAGGCTTTTGCCCAATACTTCTATCTATCGCACAAGCTGTGCAGCCCGATAGATAGAAGTATAGGCAAAAGTCCTTTCCACTTTAAAACTGCATTGACTGCAGCGCCACCTACAGGCCAGCCCATAGCCTTCTTAACCGCACAGCTCTTAGTGTGCGAGAGCCAGCTGTCACGTGACACTCGCACACTAAGACCTGTGTGTGTGTGGGACTCGGGAGGAGGAGCAGGGGTGGAACCACTGCAACATGCGCCCATCCCACCCCGACTTCACTTGCTGGTTTCTCCACCATCCCATCATGCTCCATACCGGTCACATTCCTTATAATCACACAGCACCACCAGGAGGAATGTGACCGGATATAAAGAGGGAGTAGCATATTAACAACCAGCCAGCAGTGCAGGACAGACTGAGAAAGAGAGCGGGAAGCTTGCAACACGGGCAGCCCGCAAATTTGAAGTCAGATTAGAAGATCGATCTGAGGGGTAAGTTAAGTGTGCATCACTGAGTGTGAAGTGGCCACAGGGAGTGGGACGCATTGCTGTAAACTTATTCTAACAGTGGCGTCACTCCTAAACAAATTATTTTCCCGCCCCAGATTACTTGTGTGAGTTGTGTCAATATTGTAGCTGCCTGTGTGTATATGTGCAAGACTGACTGCTATGCTAATGCTAGGATCCTTGCTATATGCACGCCACTACAATCAGAGCTGCTCTGCAGGCATTAGCCACCACTCATACTGTTGCACTCAGGAGCCCTGTTTTGCCATCACATTTTATACAAAATCAAAGGCAAGGCTCGCTTGGGCTGGCTTTTTTTTCATATGTCAGTCAGACTGACGTGACTTTGTGTGCAGACACTGGGACATGTTTTTTTTTTACTAAGCCCAACTGCTGCCCAAGCCAATAGCGGTACACTGTGGATTTCAGCTTTCATTTCAAGTTGCCAACCTATAACTGCTTAAACGTAAATTGTATAAAATTGGATATTGTACCTTTTTAACACTGATAAAAATATAAGGGCAGTAATAGGTTACCTTATTGTCATGTTGTCTGCACAATATGTGCTACTACGTACCTTACATAGTTAGATCTTTATCTTAGTTTGATAGAATTTAGAAAGGATGCACTAGAGTTAATTGCAATGCGACTGCAGATGGCACCTAACCCATTGTATTGTGATTTCTATTACCTGCGCTGCATTCTAGCTGTCACTTCATTTTCATTTGATGAATATGTCTGTTTCACATAAAATCTTGTTAAATTATGAAAGAAAAAAAAATTGGCTTTCATGTCCCTTTAAGTTTGCCACTATATCTAGAATGTAATGCCCAGGTCCTGCTATGATAATATTGTCAATGCTTTGAGGTGTGTGATAGCTAAAGTGTGCTAAGGTATACAGTATATACATAATCTAAGATAATGTGTTAAAGGGACGTGGAAGCAATTATGCATTAACATTAATGTGCTACTTCCATTCCATTGCAATCTCTCTAACAAAATCAGAGTAGAGAGGCATATATATATATATATATATATATATATATATAAACTATTTTACATAACTGGTGAACCCCCATTTGAATAACCCACGAGTCACCACTGGGCTCAATGACCTAACTTTCTATAGCTTAGAGGAGAGAAGGGAAATAAGTGATATGATAGCAACTTTCAAGTATATTAAAGGGCTTTGTAAAGCTGAGGCTGTGAGTATTTTACATAAAAAGAAAAATCAAGAACAAGGGATCATGATCACAAGTTGAACTGTAGTATATTCAGGATTAATTTGCAGAAGCACTTCTTTACAAAAAGGGTGATTGATTCATGGAATAAACTTCCACAAACATTGTGGGGGACTTTAAGAATGCCTGGGGTAAGCATAAGGCTATCCTATGAACTATATACGTTTATACTTTTAGGAAATATCAGGCAGACTTGCTGGGCCTATGGCTCTTATCTGCTGTCAAAATATATGTTTCTATGTTTGTTACTAGACTCTTTGGGAAATGTTCATCCTCTGATCTCCAACCAAACTCTGTCTCTAAAGGACGATTGATATAAAGAATATCAAATATTGCCACAGTATGCAATTACAGCACTCTAGGCCCTGACTAAAGAACAGAAATTCCCAACAGGATTTTAAAATATAACTTTTATTAATATAAGTATATAAAAAAACAAAATTTCTTTGGTTGAATAACACACACCATAAAAAACACACCGGTACTAATGATTTGTGAAATAATGAGAATTGAGGATCACAAAATTATAATTATTCGGCCTGTCAAAATTAACAGTGACTGTGATCCAAATGATCAAAATATTGTGGCTCTTTAAATGCTACACTATATTATTAAGTGGTACTCAGAGGTTAAGACCCCCAATATGTGCAATTAATTATTATCAGTAAGGAATCTGATCAATTGTATTAAAGGGAATAGGTAAGGTTGAATGGAATTGATACTCTATTACCCACATATGTATTCAAGAAAGTAAGTCTATGGTATAAGCTCAGTTCACTGTCATTAACTTGTATATATTTTTTATCCAATTAGAAATTAATATATGACGAATGGTCGTGCGTAGCACTTGAAGTTACCACATAATATAAAAATAAGAAAAATATATATTGGTCTGGTCTTTATATCAAGAATAAAACTAATATAAAGATATAGTGGACTCTAGCATTGATGTATCAAATTGTGCAGTTCTGTTAACAGAATAGCTAGATAAAAATTTTCACCACCGTAATTCAATGTATCTAATCAATGAGCGTGTTTGATGGATACAATGTTCACGTACATCAAAGGGTAATGAGATTCAATAATTATGTTATTCTTTATTTATATCAAGCACCATAGATGTCAACTGTGTTTTACTGGTGTTTTTATTACTGAAATCATGCGATAGTAATAATTGGATAACCGCAGACAGGATATATATAAGTGAGATAGTAATCTGAATCTTTGTTATGGGTTCAGAATAACATCCATGCTATTCATTCAAGTGCAAACTGAGCATATGTCCTGCGGCTGTATTAATAAATGATATTCTGTACACTTTAGTCAGGTTTTAATCACAGTCAGTCTGATCCCAATAGGGCGAAACGCGTCAGGGGAGAGTGGTGAATCCATTCACACTCTATTTACATGTTTATTTTAACTAGCCCGGTACTTTGATTCATTTGTCCCTTGTGCTATTCACCTACTATAGTTAATATTGTGATAGTCTGGGTTGTGCCAGACGTAGCTTAGCTGCTAGGATAACATGAATGATAGCGGTTCTAATCAATATTATGGATTATGCTAGCCATCATAGCTACTTTATTTATATTACACAGGCTGCATCATGTTACTAGTAGCGAATAAACCATACTCATGTTAATTCCCCTTAGGATTAATCAATAATATCAACTGAGATATTCCAAATACGGAACCAGTATGCTTACGAGAATTATTCAGGTTGTTACTATTATTGGTTAATATCCACCTCGTTACGTAAATACAACAAATTTATCACACTGAATTTAGCTACTTTATCCATGATGGGAATATAAGTAATCTGCAAAACTTAAGATACCAACTAAAGAATATCACGTAACATGAATACCTGAGTTACTTGTTAATTATTTATCGGGGTTGAACTGAATATATTATTGATAACCCTTAATATTAATATAACTCACTGAAATCAGAATACATTACAACTGCATAAGCTATACTAATTTACTACCGCTGCATGTATGTTAACCCCTTAATGACCACAATGTATCCTGTATGTCACTGGTCGTTAAGGGTTGTTTCAGGACATAATAGCACAAGTCTAGCAAGAACACGCTATTAATTCCCTCCCTCCAGCAGGCTTTGTGGAATAGAGCAGTCTCAACGCTGGTGGCAAGACCGCGCCATAAAACAATCAAGTCCCAAAAAAAGGCCAGTGACATACAGGGTACGTCGCTGGTCCTTAAGGGGTTAAAATCTGTATTATACGACCAGAACAAATATGATTTAAAATTAGTACAATATTACAGATTGTTATATATTACTTGCACAGAGCCGCTGCACTTAGGCTAACCTTATACTAGTTGACCTGGGCGACTGTGGTTCAAATGGAATATTATCACACAGTTTATCATACATCACATGAATATAATCGTTACATTTATACTAAGTCTGCATTTTAACACTAGAGTGGTTAAAACCGAATACGAGTATATAGATTGATACAATTCATATGAATACATCTGCAACACTCATGTTAAATTTGCAGCATGGGATCAGACTGACTGTGATTAAAACCTGACTAAAGTGTACAGAATATCATTTATTAATACAGCCGCGGGACATATGCTCAGTTTGCACTTGAATGAATAGCATGGATGTTATTCTGAAACCATAACAAAGATTCAGATTACTATCTCACTTATATATATCCTGTCTGCGGTTATCCAATTATTACTATCGCATGATTTCAGTAATAAAAACACCAGTAAAACACAGTTGACATCTATGGTGCTTGATATAAATAAAGAATAACATAATTCTTGAATTTTCATTACCCTTTGATGTACGTGAACATTGTATCCATCAAACACGCTCATTGATTAGATACATTGAATACGGTGGTGAAACTTTTTATCTAGCTATTCTGTTAACAGAACTGCACAATTTGATACATCAATGCTAGAGTCCACTATATATTTATATTAGTTTTATTCTTGATATAAAGACCAGACCAATATATATTTTTCTTATTTTTATATTATGTGGTAACTTCAAGTGCTATGCACGACCATTCGTCATATATTAATTTCTAATTGGATAAGAATATATATACAAGTTAATGACAGTGAACTGAGCTTATACCATAGACTTACTTTCTTGAATACATATGTGGGTATTAATAGAGTATCTATTCCTTTCAACCTTACCTATTCCCTTTAATACAATTGATCAGATTCCTTACTGATAATAATTAATTGCACATATTGGGGGTCTTAACCTCTGAGTACCACGTAATACTATAGTGTAGCATTTAAAGAGCCACAATATTTTGATCATTTGGATCACAGTCACTGTTAATTTTGACAGGCCGAATAATTATAATTTTGTGATCCTCAATTCTCATTATTTCACAAATCATTAGTACCGGTGTGTTTTTTATGGTGTGTGTTATTCAACCAAAGAAATTTTGTTTTTTTATATACTTATATTAATAAAAGTTATATTTTAAAATCCTGTTGGGAATTTCTGTTCTTTAGTCAGGGCCTAGAGTGCTGTAATTGCATACTGTGGCAATATTTGATATTCTTTATATCAATCTTCCTTTGTGTCCTTTATTATATTTATGCATGAGCACCATTTCCTCCTTATATTGGGACAATTTATAATTATATATTCCCTTCAATTAATACTACTGAAAGAGGAAAAGCCTAAGTAGTGCCACTGTTCACCTGGTGTGTGCAAACTCTGTCTCTAGTCACATGTATAATTTCTGTGGATCTTGGTGTATTGAAAGACTTTTGCAGAAAGCTGAACCTCTCCTCTGGGCTCCAGGAACTAAGAAATTTTACTCTTTGTTCTGGTCCTAATGGGATAGCTGTTGTTCACAAAGACACGTTGATCCCTTTACAGCTCTTTTAAATTCCATATTAAATTATCTATTGTCTTTGCTGATGGTTTGGATTATCGTTCCATTATTTTAGCCGTTCAGCTATTTCTGCAGGCCACATCGTTGTTAATCTCTTATACTGTCTGCTAAACTTGCTATATTACTCTGTCTTCTCTCCTTCCATAGAGTTTCTGATGTTAGGGCTATATAGTATATTTCTAAAATGTTTTCTCCATTTGGTGTGACCTTTATCCTTTTCTTGTAGAACTAAATGTCATTCTCAGTCCATTTTCTATCCTTATTTCTGATCAACCTAATTTATGTGTTGTTAGTTGTCTGAAAGAATATGAATATAGAACTGTCCTTCTGATACTCAACTTTTTATTTCTCACGTTCCTCCACATAAACCAGTTACCTCTGCTTCTATAGCTATGTGGGTAAAATAAAACATGTTAGAAGCTTGTGTAGACAATATTTTTCTGCAAATTCATTCAGTCAGAGGTGCCTCTGCTTTTAAGGCCTTTTTAAAATATTTTTCTTTACAATAATTTTTGAACACTGGTCCTTTGGGGTCAATTTATTAATGTGCGAGTCGACATGATACAATGTAGTGTATCATGTCCGCTGCACATCGATAAATACTGTCAGCATTTATTATTGTGAACTGCTGGTGCAATGCCGCCCCCGGCAGATTGGCCGCTAGCAGGAGGGGGTCAATCAACCCGATCACATTCGATCGGGTTGATTTCTGACTGCCGCCTTAGAGCAGGCGGACATGGTATTGAGCAGGGGTCTTTAGACCCTGGTTTCCATAACTTCTGTTTCCGGTGAGCCTACACATCAAGCTATTAATATTAATGCTGGTGTTTTTTCCTGGTCTCTTGATACATTTTCCTTTAAACTAACAAAATATGAGTCTCTGGTCTTGTAATAAAATTCTAATTATCATAGCTTTAGTGAAGAAATAATCTGCAGTGTTCAAAAAAAAGACACAGAGATGTAAAATTTCCCGCCCTTCCGCTAATGTATTTATTTTTCTCTCATCTTTTTTCATACTTACTTTATTTATCTTGTTCTGTCTGAATTTAATTATTATTAATGTTATTAACTTTTACTTAATTCTGTTTATATATTTTTTAGCCTCTACAAATTAAACAGGAATTGTCTATACCCTCATAATCTTTTACAATCTTTCTGCAATAAACTTTGTTCTACCTTGGTCTTCAGAAGCCGCATTTTTTTGGCTCCAGAGTTCAGCAGTCTTACACCTAGATTTAGAGTTTGGCATTAGCCGTCAAAAGCAGCGTTAAGGGATCCTAACGCTGCTTTTTACTGCCCGCTGGTATTTAGAGTCAGCCAGGAAAGGGTCTAACGCTCACTTCCTCACCGCGACTACAGGCTACCGCAGATCCCCTTACGCCAATTGCGTATCCTATCTTTTCAATGGGATCAGCCTAACACCGGTATTTGGAGTCTTGGAAGACCCTCTACCGACAAGACTCCTACCGCCAAAAAAAGTCAGTAGTTAAGAGCTTTATGGGCTAACGCGTGAATATAGAGCTCTTAACTACTGTGTTACAAAGTACACTAACACCCATAAACTACCTATGTACCCCTAAACCAAGGCCTCCTCCCACATCGCCGCCACTCTAATAAAAATTTTTAACGCCTAATCTGCCGACCGGACACCGCCGCCACCTACATTATAGCTATGAACCCCTAATCTGCTGCCCCTAACATCGCCGACCCCTATATTATATTTATTAACCCCTAATCTGCCCCCCCCCCAACGTCACCGCTACCTAACTACAATTATTAACCCCTAATCTGCCGGCCGGACCTCGCCGCCACTATAATAAATGTATTAACCCCTAAACCTCCACACTCCCACCTCGCAAACACTAGAATAAATAGTATTAACCCCTAATCTGCCCTCCCTAACATCACCACCACCTACCTACAATTATTAACCCCTAATCTCCCGCCCGCACCGTCGCCGCTACTATAATAAAATTATTAACCCCTAAACCTAACTCTAACCCTAACACCCCCCTAACATAAATATAATTTAAATTAAACAAAATAATATTCCTAAAATTAAATAAAATAATCCTATTTAAAACTAAATACTTACCTAGAAAATAAACCCTAATATAGCTACAATATAATTAATAATTATATTGTAGCTATTTTAGGATTTATATTTATTTTACAGGCAACTTTGTATTATTATTATTTTAACTAGGTACAATAGCTATTAAATAGTTAATAACTATTTAATAGCTACCTAGTTAAAATAAGTACAAAATTACCTGTAAAATAAATCCTAACCTAAGTTACAAATACACCTAACACTACACTATCATTAAATTAATAAAATAAATTACCTACAATTAGCTAACTTAAAATACAATAAAATAAACTATTCTATAATACAAAAAACAAACAAACACTAAATTACAAAAAATAAAAAAGAATTACAAGAAGTTTAAACTAATTACACCTAGTCTAAGCCCCCTAATAAAATAAAAAATCCCCCCAAAATAATAAAATGCCCTACCCTATTCTAAACTACCAAAGTAATCAGCTCTTTTACCAGCCCTTAAAAGGGCTTTTTGCGGGGCATTGCCCCAAAGTAATCAGCTATTTTACCTGAAAATAAAAATACAATACCCCCCCAACATTACAACCCACCACCCACATACCCCTACTCTAATCCACCTAAATCCCCCTTAAAAAAACTATCGCTAACCCCCTGAAGATCATCCTACCTTGAGTCGTCTTCACCCAGCCGAGCCAAATTCTTCATCCAAGGTGCGCAGAGGAGGTCCTTCATCCGGTAGAAGTCTTCATCCAAGCGGGGCAAGAAGAGGTCCTCCATCCGGTAGAAATGTTCATCCAGGCGGCGTCCTCAATCTTCATCCATCCGGAGCGGAGCGGAGCCATCCTCTTCAACCGACGACTTACCGACGAATGAAGGTTCCTTTAAGGGACGTCATCCAAGATGGCGTCCCTTCAATTCCGATTGGCTGATAGGATTCTATCAACCAATCGGAATTAAGGTAGAAAAAATCTGATTGGCTGATGCAATCAGCCAATCAGATTGAAGTTCAATCCGATTGGCTGATCCAATCAGCCAATCGTATTGAGCTCGCATTCTATTGGCTGTTCCGATCGGCCAATAGAATGCGAGCTCAATACGATTGGCTGATTGGATCAGCCAATCGGATTGAACTTCAATCTGATTGGCTGATTGCATCAGCCAATCAGATTTTTTCTACCTTAATTCCGATTGGCTGATATAATCCTATCAGCCAATCGGAATTGAAGGGACGCCATATTGGATGACGTCCCTTAAAGGAACCTTCATTCGTCGGAAAGTCGTCTGTTGAAGAGGATGGCTCTGCGTCGGCTCCTTTGAAGATGGCTCCGCTCCACTCCGGATGGATGAAGATTGAAGACGCTGCCTGGATGAACACTTCTACCGGATGGAGGACCTCTTCTTGCCCTGCTTGGATGAAGACTTCTACCGGATGAAGGACCTCCTCTGCGCACCTTGGATGAAGAATTCGGCTCGGCTGGGTGAAGACGACTCAAGGTAGGATGATCTTCAGGGGGTTAGCGATAGGTTTTTTAAGGGGGGTTTGGGTGGGTTAGAGTAGGGGTATGTGGGTGGTGGGTTGTAATGTTGGGGGGGTATTGTATTTTTATTTTCTGGTAAAAGAGCTGATTACTTTGGGGCAATGCCCCGCAAAAAGCCCTTTTAAGGGCTGGTAAAAGAGCTGATTACTTTGGAAGTTTAGAATAGGGTAGGGCATTTTTTATTTTGGGGGGATTTTTTATTTTATTAGGGGGCTTAGATTAGGTGTAATTAGTTTAAACTTCTTGTAATTCTTTTTTATTTTTTGTAATTTAGTGTTTGTTTTTTTTGTATTATAGAATAGTTTATTTTATTGTATTTTAAGTTAGCTAATTGTAGGTCATTTATGTAATTAATTTAATGATAGTGTAGTGTTAGGTGTATTTGTAATTTAGGTTAGGATTTATTTTACAGGTAATTTTGTACTTATTTTAACTAGGTAGCTATTAAATAGTTATTAACTATTTAATAGCTATTGTACCTAGTTAAAATGAATACAAAGTTGCCTGTAAAATAAATATAAATCCTAAAATAGCTACAATGTAATTATTAATTATATTGTAGCTATATTAGGGTTTATTTTCTAGGTAAGTATTTAGTTTTAAATAGGATTATTTTATTTAATTTTAGGAATATTATTTAGTTTAATTTAAATTATATTTATGTTAGGGGGTGTTAGGGTTAGGGTTAGAGTTAGGTTTAGGGGTTAATAATTTTATTATAGTAGCAGCGACGGTGCGGGCGGGAGATTAGGGGTTAATAATTGTAGGTAGGTGGCGGCGATGTTAGGAAGGGCAGATTAGGGGTTAATACTATTTATTCTAGTGTTTGCGAGGCGGGAGTGTGGCGGTTTAGGGGTTAATACATTTATTATAGTGGCGGCGAGGTCCGGTCGGCAGATTAGGGGTTAATAAGTGTAGGTAAGGTGGCGGCGACGTTGGGGGGGCAGATTAGGGGTTAATAAATATAATATAGGGGTCGGCGATGTTAGGGGCAGCAGATTAGGGGTTCATAGGGATAATGTAGGTTGCGGCGGTGTACGGAGCGGCAGATTAGGGGTTAATAATATACAGCAGGTGTCAGCGATAGCGGGGGCGGCAGATTAGGAGTTAATAAGTGTAAGGTTAGGGGTGTTTAGACTCGGGTTCATGTTAGGGTGTTAGGTGCAGACTTAGAGAGTGTTTCCCCATAGGAAACAATGGGGCTGCGTTAGGAGCTGAACGCTGCTTTTTTGCAGGTCTTAGGTTATTTCAGCCCAAACTGCCCCATTGTTTCCTATGGGGATATCGTGCACGAGCACGTTTTTCCAGCTTACCGCTACCATAAGCAACGCTGGTATTGAGGGTTGAAGTGGAGCTAAATTAGGCTCAACACTCCCTTTTCTGAGCCTAACGCAGCCCCTCAGACAACTCTAAATACCAGTGTTGTCTTAAGGGAGCGCTGGGAAAAAAAGCAGCGTTAGCTACGCGGGTCTTTACCAACAAAACTCTAAATCTAGCGGTTAATTTTTTCATCCAGTTCTCTATTGAATTTTTTCTTCCTTTTTTGTGTTTTTCTTTATGCTGTCCTCGTTTATTCAGTCTTCCTTTTGTATTAAAAACAAAGCTGATTGGGTATTTTACTATCATTATGTAAGTGCTTTTAATATATTTTTTATGTTGTACTTTTCAATGTTTTATTGTTCTTTAAAACACTTAATTGAGTAGTAAAAAGAAAGTTAAGCAAAGTATTCATCAAAATATTGTGTCTTTAATAAAATCTAGCGTATTCCTTATGACAAGGTGTTTTTTGTCTCTTTAAGGGATAAGAAACTAAACATTTCTGTCAGGCATATGACAGAGCACTGCTTAAACATGTAAAAAAAAGAAGGTAAAGTTAAACCTGTTTTAAAAAAATTTTTTTTTTATTTTGAAGTTACCTGGAAGCGCAACTGGGCCTTAAGGGGTGATAAGCAAATCTCCCATCACTTTATAGGTGGATAGTGACACTCCTCATGAGCATAAAAGAAAAATGTATTTCTTCATCAGTAAAGGGACATTGTAATGGAACAATTACATACTCTAATTCACTAGCCAATTAAATTGTTGCATTACTGACCCTAGATACCTACATGTTTAAACCCTGCAGAGGATTAAATAAATAGTTAAATACATAAATAAAGTCCTGCTTTTGTGTACTTCTCAGGGTGAGAAGTACACAAAAATACATACTATAGTTACAGAATTTTGTGGGCTATACAAGTAAATTATGACGATAATAATAATCATAATAATAATAATACTAAAGATTTAAAAATTAGAGCATGTAATCTTTACCATTACAATGCACCTTTAACTAAAAATACTATGATGTAACAGTTTTAGCTGTCCACAAGATGTCACTGTGGTATTAATCATCTCCACTGTGCTTTCTTTTTACGGGTTGACTGAATACATAGTTTAAATTAAATGATGTATTTTATATACAGGCATTCCTCGGAGATATTGTGGGTTCCATTCCAGACCACCATTGGGTTCCATTCCAGACCACAGCAATAAAGAGAATGTTGCAATAAAGCGAGCCACACATTTGGTTTCCAAGTGCAAAGAAAATTTAAGTTTACAATATACTGTAGTCTATTAAGGGTGCAATAGCATTATGTTTAAAAAAATTTACCTACCTTAATTAAAGAGCCGGCACTTCTCCCAGGATGAATGATAAAAACGATCTTTATTTCATATACATTAAAATAAGTAAGAAAGAATGCAAAGCTAGAAAGTATGCCTTACATGTTTCGGCTAGTGCAGCCTTAATCATAAGCATACTCCCAGGTAAAAATGGCTAAAATAAATAGTGCTTGCCCTTCACTTATTGGTTGAATCAAACATGTGACTAAAGTTACCAGGCTGTAACTGTAGGTAGACATTTAAGGTGGAATTAATTCAATGTTAGATAACTGACCAATGACTATCATGTCTGATTAAATAACAGCAAAAAATGGAAGTGCATTTAATAGGTAGTTGCACTTTCTCATCAGGTGGCAATGCTTTCTATAGTGCAAATGTGGGTGAGACGACACGTAAAGCCCGTGAAAGAATGAATGAACACAAATCTAGTATCAGATAAAGTCAATTTTGTGACCCAATACTCCTCTGATTATCATAGAATTTGTGAAGTGATTAAAAAACATTTACCCATGCTTTCAGCGGATGACAGATTACAGCATGTAGTGCAAAAAGGTTGCAATTTCTCTTACAGAAAAGGAGTAACCTTGGGTAATATCACCCAGCGAGTTAAAAAGTGATAAATTGAAAAGTTCCTGGTTACAGGTGACAGGAATGCACAGATGTGGTTATGGCCAGTGTATTCCATGCAGTTTTGGACATATGTCAAAAACTTTTTCATCATACACCAATGGAAAGACTTATCAACTAGATACGTGTTAACTGCAGGTCCAAATACGCAGTATACATGATCTGGTGTACATGCAATAAGAAACAATATATTGGGTGTACAATCCGAGAGGTCAGAGAGAGAATTAGGCAACACCTCTCTGACATTAAAAGGAAAGATGAATGTTCTGAATTAGCAAACCATTTCATTCGGGAACACAATAGTGACAATAAAACACTGAAATGGATGGTAATTGAAGCTGTCAGACTGCCCAAACGTGGGGGCAACATTGGTAAATTACTCCTGAAACGTGAGGCATTCTGGATTTTCCATTTAGACACCAGAATCCCTAAGGGTTATAACTCAATTTTTGATCTAATCAATTTTTGGGAATAATGTTTTCTATCACAGCATTGCAATCATTGCAATGTAGTGTTACTGATATTTACTTGATTGTGAACTTTGAACCTCCATCAAACGAATGTAGTTGCATTAATATTTCTATTTGTCCATTGACTTCCAATGGCTTCATAGGTATGAATGTGTAGTGATATTTATAATGTTATATTTCCACAACTATGTATTATTAGTTATCACAGCCTTTAAGCTCATAAAATTGAGTGCAAATAAATTCATTGGATTGAGTGCTCTTCTATATTATACACATTGTGGTATGATTGTCAACTCCTCTTACAAAACATCTAATACATCTAGTATACATTATTACTTTCATTGTGGCAATTACATATGACCTTAATGCTAAAACTTTACCTATAAGGAATATTGTTGTTTGGTCTTTTTCTTTAATACAATTTTTTTACCTTTTTAGCAACACATGTCTTTGCACTATAGAAAACAGTCCAAAGTCCAGCACCCTTAAATGCCCAATGCACGCTGCAGGGTTCCTGCAAACCCCCAAATGGATACAAACAAAAGATGCAGCAGCATAAGTATTTTATTATGGCACAAACAAAGTCCATAACGTTTCGGGTGTTACCCCTTAATCATGTGAATACATAATGGCACTTGAGTCTGTCCTTATATACCTTTACACAGGTGTAATCAAATAGTAATTGACAACTTGTTGGTAAATTACAACTCCTCAATAATGTTACACCCTCTAGTGGTTATTTCATGTCATTACAACCTTGAATTTACATATTTTCAATATCTTTCAACAAATGGTATAAAAAGAACAAAGTGCACAAAAAATCACTTAAAAACAGACATGGAGGGCAGATATAATCATGAATCACATCAAACTTAGAGGAGTACTATCCATTTAACAGAATCTGGAAAATCCTAAGAGGTTTTTTAATAAAAAAAAGGGTCCAATCTAGATCTCTATTCATCCCTTTTGGCAGCAAAGTCCCCAACTTAAAGATCCATAAAGCCTCTCATTTCTTTAATAAGTTTTCCCTATTACCTCCTCTCCTAGGTCTATGCACTTGTTCTATAATCTGGAACCTGAGTTGAGAAATGTTATGTTTAGCCTTAATAAAATGATGGGCAACAGGGGCCTCTAAATCTCCCCTCCTGATACTAGATTTGTGTTCATTCATTCTTTCACGGGCTTTACGTGTCGTCTCACCCACATTTGCACTATAGAAAGCATTGCCACCTGATGAGAAAGTGCAACTACCTATTAAATGCACTTCCATTTTTTGCTGTTATTTAATCAGACATGATAGTCATTGGTCAGTTATCTAACATTGAATTAATTCCACCTTAAATGTCTACCTACAGGTACATCCTGGTAACTTTAGTCACATGTTTGATTCAACCAATAAGTGAAGGGCAAGCACTATTTATTTTAGCCATTTTTACCTGGGAGTATGCTTATGATTAAGGCTGCACTAGCCGAAACATGTAAGGCATACTTTCTAGCTTTGCATTCTTTCTTACTTATTTTAATGTATATGAAATAAAGATCGTTTTTATCATTCATCCTGGGAGAAGTGCCGGCTTTTTCTTTCTGCAATTCAAGCTATCTACTTTCCCTGACCGGCTTCTGAGCACCTCTCAGCTGTGTTGTGCTGTGGATCAGTTCACTCTATAGTGACGCTTTGGGAGACGGATCACTGGAACGCTATTGGAGGATTGCAACACGTGATACCCGGAAGTGCATTGGAGCCCGGGTCTGGAGCGCATACTGAAGACTAACGCCGGCTGTTTTGTGCACGATCCTGCTTGTCAGACTGTCCCTTCTACCTGGGGTGGTGAGTAACCGTCCTTTGGTATTGTTATGGTCTCTCTGTGATTTCAGGCTGCACTACATATATGGCTCAGTTCATGGAACATTGTAACTTATAGCGTTTTAGTGACAGTGTATGCGCTCCATCTCTTTTATTCACTAACTTGCATCTCCTACATTATAACTGTGGATTGGAACTGGTTGTGTAACATTTTTTCTTTTTTTCTCTACCTTAATTAAAGAATATTGATATAACATGCTGACCATCATCCGAGCCTTCAGCAATTCGTAATCTTTTTTCTGGGAGAGACAGAGAGACAGAGAGAGAGACAGAGAGAGACAGAGACAGAGAGAGAGAGAGACTCATTGTATAGTACATTAACAAATCTAGACAAGCCAGAAGGCTTATTTTTCCCACAGAAAACCTCTGAATTACATTGTTTCCAATGCAGCAAAGGATTCTGGGTAAGATATGCAAATGAGGCTCACAATGACTCACTTTTTTACTTCAAATCTGCTTTTACGCAGACTCCCTTTACGCCAAAGCATCTCTGTTCACACAGCTTATAAGCTTAGCTAGGGTTAGCACAACCTGTTTTGTGGTGTTTGCCACTCATCAGCTGGGAGTAGGTTTGAATCACTGCTGGGTGAAGTTAATTTCTGGGCGAAATACAACATTTAAAATTATGGGGAGGCGAAAAGTGAGTTTAAAATCCTCCACTAAGCACAAAATATAGAGAAAATAACTCATTGTGTAGTACATTAACAAATCTAGACAAGCCAGAAGGCTTGTTTTTCCCACAGAAAACCTCTGAATTACATTGTTTCCAATGCAGCAAAGGATTCTGGGTAAGATATGCAAATGAGGTTCACAATGACTCACTTTTTTACTTCAATCTGCTTTTACGCAGACTCCCCTTACGCCAAAGCATCGCTGTTCACATAGTTTATAAGCTTAGCTAGGGTTAGTACAGTGATTCAGAACCATCCCAGGATAGCCTGTTCCGTGGTATTTGCCAATCATAAGCTGGGAGTAGGTTTGAATCACTGCTGGGTGAAGTTGATTTCAGTGTGAAATACAACAACATTTAAAACCTACTCCCAGCTGATGAGTGGCAAACACCACAAAACAGGCTGTCCTGGGATGGTTCTGAATCAAAAAAGGGAGTCATTGTGAACCTCATTTGCATATCTTACCCAGAATCCTTTGCTGCATTGGAAACAATGTAATTCAGGTTTTCTGTGGGAAAAACAAGCCTTCTGGCTTGTCTAGATTTGTTAATGTACTACACAATGAGTTATTTTCTCTATATTTTGTGCTTAGTGAAGGATTTTAAACTCACTTTTCGCCTTCCCAAAATTTTAAATGTTGTTGTATGTATATATATATATATATATATATATATATATATATATATATATATATATATATATATATATATATACTGTATATTCAAAAGAAAGGCAGGCTGCAACACTCCAAATAACTTTTTATTTTATGTTATTACATGCTTACAGACAAAATACTCTTGCAAACTCAGGTGTGCACTTTTTATTTATTTATTACAATTTAAAAAGATAGTGCTTCAATTTCGATACACATCTACTCCATGTAAGATACCACATTTCCATTTTACAGTTATATATATGTGCATTCTTATACAAAAACAAAATCATGTGATTAATATACCTCAAAAAAATAGATCAGTTGTGTACAGTTGATTATATATAATTTCTGAAGTGTATAATTTTTTAATGATTGTTTAATATTTTTATTTTTTAGTGTTTCTAATATTTGTGTACAAATAATAATATGTAATGTGTAAAGTATCAAATCGATTATACTGTGATTTTTTTTCATTAAAACATCCATTTTGTTAAAGGGACAGTATACACTCATTTTCATATAACTGCATGTAATAGACAACGATAAAGAATAAGATGCACAGATACCAATATAAAAATCCAGTATAAAACTGTTTAAAAACTTACTTAGAAGCTTTCAGTTTAGCTTCATTGAAAAGGTAGCTGGAAAGCCCACTGCAAGTGGGAAATAAGACACTTTTCCCCCCTCCCCCTTCTTTTGCATATGAAAAGACCCTTTACACAAACAGGAGCAAGCTGGAGAATGTATACATCAGTACTCACATAAAACTTTGGGGCTTGGTTAGGAGTCTGAAAATCTGAGCAATGTTATTTAAAAATAAGCAAAATGAAACATTTTTTTTTTTTTAAAACTTAATGGGCTATATAAATCATCTACAAAACATTTATGCAAAGAAAAAATGAGTGTATAATGTCCCTTTAATGGAAGTCAGTGTCCCAAAACTGTCAGCTTCAATGCTATGGGGCTTGTTGTTAATTAGGGGCCGGGCCATATGTATATAACCATCCTGTATAGGATTATTTATTCTACCAGCCTCTCCTTGCCGTCCCACAGCACAGCAGTACCTGTCAGTCGGTGGGATCTAGTTCTCATATTAGCAGTCAGCTCCGGTAATATTCCCAGACTGTCAGCGTCAATGCTAGGGGGCTTGTTATTAACAAAAGGGGGCATTTTCTTTGATGTACCAGCCATGATGTTGCAGTTGTAATCAGCTCCGATAGTTGCCGCATCCTCTGCGAGTCGTCTGTCTCGTGGATTTTCACCCTTCCTCTCCAGTGTTTACAGCCAGCCCTATGGGGTTGATGTCGGAGTCCTCCATTAAAAACTTGTGGAAGACTCTGATCTACTCTGTTTCCTAGTCTCCATGTGGTGTCTCCTTCCAAGTCTCTGGTTCTCAAGTGACCCGGCACCTCTTCCATTACATGTGGAGTATTTTTATGTGAAAATCACTGTGCTTTTGTCTGGTGAAATTTTAAACTGATACATACACTCAGAGTATGGTATTTTTGGGGTTATGGAGGAAATTTCCAATGTTGCTATATAACAATATAAAAATCAGATGTAATGTCTGATTTTAGCCACTAGATGGAGAAATTTGTAACAGGAAGTGAACTTTGAAACCAAACTTTGTTATAAAAATGTTTGTGTTTGTAATCTTACTCAGACTTCCATAATGTGGAAGCAATAAAGAAGTTTTATTACAGGGAGTGCAGAATTATTAGGCAAATGAGTATTTTGACCACATCATCCTCTTTATGCATGTTGTCTTACTCCAAGCTGTATAGGCTCGAAAGCCTACTACCAATTAAGCATATTAGGTGATGTGCATCTCTGTAATGAGAAGGGGTGTGGTCTAATGACATCAACACCCTATATCAGGTGTGCATAATTATTAGGCAACTTCCTTTCCTTTGGCAAAATGGGTCAAAAGAAGGACTTGACAGGCTCAGAAAAGTCAAAAATAGTGAGATATCTTGCAGAGGGATGCAGCACTCTTAAAATTGCAAAGCTTCTGAAGCGTGATCATCGAACAATCAAGCGTTTCATTCAAAATAGTCAACAGGGTCGCAAGAAGCGTGTGGAAAAACCAAGGCGCAAAATAACTGCCCATGAACTGAGAAAAGTCAAGCGTGCAGCTGCCAAGATGCCACTTGCCACCAGTTTGGCCATATTTCAGAGCTGCAACATCACTGGAGTGCCCAAAAGCACAAGGTGTGCAATACTCAGAGACATGGCCAAGGTAAGAAAGGCTGAAAGACGACCACCACTGAACAAGACACACAAGCTGAAACGTCAAGACTGGGCCAAGAAATATCTCAAGACTGATTTTTCTAAGGTTTTATGGACTGATGAAATGAGAGTGAGTCTTGATGGGCCAGATGGATGGGCCCGTGGCTGGATTGGTAAAGGGCAGAGAGCTCCAGTCCGACTCAGACACCAGCAAGGTGGAGGTGGAGTACTGGTTTGGGCTGGTATCATCAAAGATGAGCTTGTGGGGCCTTTTCGGGTTGAGGATGGAGTCAAGCTCAACTCCCAGTCCTACTGCCAGTTTCTGGAAGACACCTTCTTCAAGCAGTGGTACAGGAAGAAGTCTGCATCCTTCAAGAAAAACATGATTTTCATGCAGGACAATGCTCCATCACACGCGTCCAAGTACTCCACAGCGTGGCTGGCAAGAAAGGGTATAAAAGAAGAAAATCTAATGACATGGCCTCCTTGTTCACCTGATCTGAACCCCATTGAGAACCTGTGGTCCATCATCAAATGTGAGATTTACAAGGAGGGAAAACAGTACACCTCTCTGAACAGTGTCTGAGAGGCTGTGGTTGCTGCTGCACGCAATGTTGATGGTGAACAGATCAAAACACTGACAGAATCCATGGATGGCAGGCTTTTGAGTGTCCTTGCAAAGAAAGGTGGCTATATTGGTCACTGATTTGTTTTTGTTTTGTTTTTGAATGTCAGAAATGTATATTTGTGAATGTTGAGATGTTATATTGGTTTCACTGGTAAAAATAAATAATTTAAATGGGTATATATTTGTTTTTTGTTAAGTTGCCTAATAATTATGCACAGTAATAGTCACCTGCACACACAGATATCCCCCTAAAATAGCTAAAACTAAAAACAAACTAAAAACTACTTCCAAAAATATTCAGCTTTGATATTAATGAGTTTTTTGGGTTCATTGAGAACATGGTTGTTGTTCAATAATAAAATTAATCCTCAAAAATACAACTTGCCTAATAATTCTGCACTCCCTGTATTTTTGATAAAAGGCTGGATTCCATTGTTTTTTTATTGTGTGTACTAGGATTGGCAGTCCCTGATGAATCCGTGCCCCAGGTAGATGGGTGCTGTCTCCATTGATAGCATTTGTAATTTTGTTGCTGTTAATATTACATTTGCTAATAAATGGTATGTGTTTCATAATTTTTTTGTGTGGCATTTGTATTTAAAAGAAGATTCTTATCTAGTTACCCTCCATAACTGTCTCAGCAAGTAATTTAGCAGGATAGCCTCTCTCAATGATTTCCTCTTCATTTCATCAAACCTAGTTTCAGATAAATTGTCCTCCCTTACAATTCTCTTTAATCTCATTAATTGTAATTTAGGCAGTGAGACTACTGTATAGTATTTTTCAGATGACGGCTTATATAACGTAATAAAGTGTTTCTATCTGTGTCTTTTATAAAGTTATCAGTTTTGATATTATTATCTTCTATATATATATATAACTGTATACCAAAAAATAATTCTTGTTTCATCCTGATGAATTGTAAACTTTATATATCCTGATTATGAATTAAAGTTTGTAAAACATTAATATAAAGTATCTATCTCTCCTGTCCATAACATAAATATGTCATCTATATAACGCCACCATGCGTTTGCATATTGCTAGAATAAATTATCAGTGTATACAGACATTTCTTCATATACTCCCATGTAAATGCCTGCGTATGATGGCGCCATATTTGCTCCCATAGTGGTGCCCCTACATTGCTTGTAATCCTCAAAGAGAAAATAGTTATTTTATGAGACAATTTCTAAAAGATCAACACATTTTTTCACTGCTTCTATTCTTCCTACATGTGGTATGGAGGTATAAAAATGATTAACATCTAAAGTTACCAATAATGACTTTTCCTCTCTTAATGATAAATGGAGTAATCTATTATTGGAATCTTCAAGACAAGAGGGTATTTTTGTAACAATTGGTGTCAAAATTTTGTCTAAAAAGGTTGCTATATTTGAAAGAGAGTCTTAGATCCTTATGGATGTTTGGTAAAATATATATTACAGGAATTATGAATTATTTTTTAATTAAATAATCTTTCATTTTTTGTTAATTGTATTTGTCCATACAGATTGTAAAAAAAAAATAATAAGTTAAAAAAAAAATGGGGTCGATCACAATCTATTGCTATTTTTCTATTCGACGCAATCACAATAGTGCCTTTTTGGCTCTTTCCTGCACCCACAATTGTGTTTTTGGATTCTTGCTAAAAGCCCTAATTTTACTATTGGGCTAAAAAGGTCTTGGCGATCAAAATTCATTTTTGAATTGATAAAGCCTTGTAATGGCATTTTGGACATCTGTGCAGCTAATCCAAGACTAAAACAAAATATTACAATAATTGCGACACTAAAGGTTGCTCAATACTGCTATTTAAAAGGATAGGAAACACAAAAATTATAATTTATGCTTACCTGATAAATAAGTTTCTTTCATGGTGGTGAGAGTCCACGAGCCATTACTCCTGGTCACTAGAAGGAGGCTTATCAATAAAGTTATATACAATAAACTAAAAATGTAAGGTTATTCTAGAAAACCCTGATTATGAAGTAATCATCAAGAATCATTAAAATGAATAATGGGGGGGGGGGCATAGCTGGTCGAGGACCAGCATGGCCGTGTTTGAGTAATGCTCCGTATGCTGGCTCCTTGAGTCATAGAAGTTAGCCGCATGGGGACCTGCAGAGGCGGAGTTTTCAGCAGGTTGACAAGTTCCATTGTATTTATACAGGAGACCCACTTTTCCACAATAGCTACACCCAAATTTTGATCTAGGGAATACCCTGTAGGTTATTACAGCTCTAATACGTAGAAAAAGAATGGGGTGGTAATACTTATCCATAGAAATGTCCCTTTTCAACTAATTAGCTCTAACACTGATAAGGAGGGCAGAATTCTGATTGTGGTTGGTATACTTTACAACAGACCAGTGACCTTGATTAACATATATGTACCCAATACCAACCGATCCTCCTTTTTCAAACGCCTCATGTCCCTGGTTTTAGAAGTAAGAAAGGGTACAGTAATATTAGGAAGGGAACTTTAACGTGATAATGGACGCTACTTTGGACACTTCAACAAAACAATCAAGAGTCAACACCAAACCACCAGATTCAGGTAAAAACTGCAATTTTTTATTATAGCGCTGATGTGCCAATTGTTTCATTATGTACTCCAGTGTTTTTTGGTTCCGGATGTGATTCAGACCTAGACCCTTAAACTCTTAATCAGTTTTATGAACCTCAGAACTAAATGGGAGAAGGTTTTTGTTTGCCAAAGGTACCATAGTACCCCGGAAGTTTATTATACCCATTTTGAGTGGGAAACTGTTGTACAACTTGTTGTTGATTTACATATAGTTACTGTATTTGTGTCTTATATAGCCCAAAAGTGGCTATAGATTTAACAAATTTACCTCCATTAAGTACTCTCCTTTTTCATGGTTCAAGAGTGGCCTATCCTTTTCAGCGCAGGTTCCATAATTATAAACATGAGATTGCAGCCAAAAAAAATGAGGTATCACTGTTATAATTTTTCTTTTTTTTTATGGGTTAAACAAATAATTCATGTAATGGTAATGATATTCACAAGGTTATTTTATTTTGTTGGTGAACCGCCATGTCATACTGTAACTTGTCTTTTAGAGAATATTTGAAATTGTAATTGCATTTTCAACCTATATTGTATGCTTTATTTACCTCAATAAAAATATTATAAAAAAAAAACCAAAAAAAAACACCAGATTCAGTATGCCACTGCTGTAAACAGCTAGGTCTAGTGGATGCGTGGAGAGTGCAACACCCTCTACTGAGGAATTATACCTTTTATTCTCATCCGTGGGCGGTGTACTCTAGGATAGACTATCTGTTTATAGACCAGTCCAGCCTTGCACTGGTTGCAGACACTGATATCTTGCCCACGGTTTGGCCGGACCATTCCATGGTCTCTTTTGGCGTGGAGTAGCCTGATCATCCCATTCATCCTTTTATATGGATAATGGATGACTACCTCTTACACCACCTCCGACTAAGCAGGCACTTGCAGAATACGCCATTTTAAAATGGCTACCTTGCATTCAACTTCAGTGTACAGCGGCGACTGTATGAAGAGGACGCTCCACGCAGGATGGCATCGGCTTCCAGGAAGGCTCCACTCCGCACCGCCGGGATGAAGATAGAAGACGCCCCCGGATGAAGACCTTGCCACTTGGATGGAGATGGATGTCCGGACTTTAGAAACCGTGAGTAGATCTTCTGGGATTAGTGTTATTTATTTTATTTTTTTGGGTGGGTGGGTTTTGTTTTAGATTAGGGCTTTGGGCTTTGAAATAGAACTGAATGCCCTTTTAAGGGCAATGCAAAATAGCTAAATGCCCTTTTAAGGGCAATGCCCATACAAACGCCCCTTTAGGGGCAATGGGGGGGTTGGTTGGGTGGTGGGTTTTACTGTTGGGGGACTTTGTATTTTTTTTTACAGGTAAAAGAGCTGATTTCATTAGAGCAATGCCCTACAAAAAGGAAATTTATGCTTACCTGATAAATGTATTTCTTTTTCGATACGATGAGTCCACGGATTTCATCCTTACTTGTGGGATATCACCTCCTGGTCAGCAGGAGGAGGCAAAGAGCACCACAGCAGAGCTGTATATATAGCTCCTCCCTTCCCTCCCACTCCAGTCATTTGACCGAAGTTAGGAAGAGAAAGGAAAAGCCAAGGTGCAGAGGTTAATAACCTGTCTCAGTAGAACAGGGCGGGCCGTGGACTCATCGTATCGAAAAATAAATAAATTTATCAGGTAAGCATAAATTTCCTTTTCTTTTTCTATATACGATGAGTCCACGGATTTCATCCTTACTTGTGGGATACAATACCAAAGCTATAGTACACGGATGAAAGGGAGGGACAAGACAGGAAACCTAAACGGAAGGCACCACTGCTTGAAGAACTTTCTTCCCAAAAACAGCCTCAGATGAAGCAAAGGTATCAAATTTGGAAAATTTGGAAAAAGTATGAAGTATGTAGCTGCCTTGCAGATCTGTTCAACAGAAGAATCATTTTTGCCCATGAGGAAGCCACAGCCCTAGTGGAATGAGCCGTAATTCGTTCAGGAGGCTGCCGTCTAGCAGTCTCATATGCAAAGCGGATGATACTCTTCAGCCAAAAAGAAAGAGTAGTAGCCGTAGCTTTCTTTTTGACCCCTACGTTTTCCAGAAAAAATGACAAACAAGGAAGACGATTGACGAAAAATCCTTAGTTGCTTGTAAGTAGAACTTCAAGGAATGAACTACGTCTAAATTATGCAACAAATGTTCCTTCTTGGAAGAAGGATTAGGGTACAAGGAAGGCACAACAATCTCCTGATTAATATTCTTGTTTGAAACAACTTTAGGAAGAAAACCAGGATTAGTACGTAAAACCACCTTATCAGAATGGAAAATAAGATAAGGAGAATCACACTGTAATGCTGAAAGCTCAGAACCTCTTCGAGCAGAAGAAATAGCAACCAGAAATAAAACTTTCAAGATAATAACTTAATATCAATGGAATGCATGGGTTCAAATGGAACCCCTTGAAGAACACTAAGAACTAAATTCAAACTCAAAGGAGGAGCAATAGGTCTAAATACAGGCCTGATTCTAGTCAGAGGCTGACAAAAAGATTGTACATCAGGAACATCTGCCAGACGCTTGTGTAACAAAATAGACAAAGCAGAAATCTGTCCCTTTAAAGAATTCGCAGACAATCCCTTCTCCAATCCCTCTTGGAGAAAAGACAAAATCCTGGGAATCCGAACTCTACTCCATGAGTAGCCCTTGGATTCACACCAAAAAAGATATTTACGCCATATCGTATGGTAAATCTTTCTAGTAACAGGCTTACGTGCCTGAATTAAAGTATCAATGACCGAATCAGAAAAACCTCGCTTAGATACATAATATTAAGCGTTCAATCTCCAAGCAGTCAGCTGCAGAGAAACTAGATTCGGATGAAGGAAGGGTCCCTGAATGAGAAGATCTTTCCTCAGTGGAAGCTTCCACGGTGGCTGAGATGACATGTCCACCAGATCGGCATACCAAATCCTGTGAGGCCACACATGAGCGATGAGAATCACTGATGCCCTCTCCTGCTTGACTAGAGCAATTACCCGGGGGAAGAAGAGCAAACACGGAGGGAATACATAAGCTAGGCTGAACGACCAAGGAACTGCCAAAGCATCTATCAACTCCGCCTGAGGGTCCCTGGACCTGGACCCGTATCTCGGAAGCTTGGCATTCTGTCGAGATGCCATGAGATTCAACTCTGGCCTGCCCCATCTGACAAGCAGGCTGGAAAATACCTCCGGATGGAGCTCCCACTCCCCCGGATGAAATGTCTGTCTGCTCAGAAATTCTGCTTCCCAATTTTCCACCCCTGGGATGTATGTGGATTGCAGACAGATGGCAAGAGTGAGACTCCGCCCACGGTATTATCTTGGCAACTTCTGTCATCGCTAAAGAACTTCTTGTTCCTCCCTGATGATTTATGTAAGCTACCGTCGTTATGTTGTCTGACTGGAATATGATGAATTTGGCCAAGGCCAACTGAAGCTAAGCCTGAAGCGCATTGAATATTGCTCTCAACTATAGGATATTGATGTGAAGTAGAGACTCTGCTTGAGTCCATACACCCTGAGCCCTCATAGAATTCCAGACTGCTCCCCATCCTATCAGTCTGGCATCCATTGTCACTATCACCCATGAGGGTCTGCAGAAGCATGTCCCCTGGGATAGATGATCCAGCGACAACCACCATAGAAGAGAGTACCTTGTCCCCTGATTTAGTCTTATTTGAGGAGACAGATCTGTATAATATCCCATTCCACTGCCTGAGCATGCTCAGTTGCAGAGGTTTGAGATGAAAACGAGCAAACGGAATGATGTCCCATTGCCGCTACCCATCAATCCAATTGCCTCCATGCACTGAGCCACTGACGGCCGAGGATTGGTCTGAAGAGCTCGGCATGTATTCAGAATCTTTAACCTTCTGACCTCCATCAAAAAGATTTTCATGGACAGGGAGCCGATTAGAGTTCCCAGAAAACAAACCCTTGTCTGTGGAACCAGCAAACTCTTTTCCTTATTCACCTTCCACCCGTGAGCCCTCAGAAAGGATAGAACAATGTCGGTATGAGACTTTGCTAGCTGATAAGACGACGTCTGGATCAGAATATCATCCAGATAAGGCACCACTGCAATGCCCCGCGGCCTTAGAACCGCCAGCAGAGACCCCAAAACCATTGTGAAAATTCTGGGCGCCGTGGCCAGACCGAAAGGAAGAGCCACAAACTGAAAATGTTTGTCTAGAAAGGCAAACCTCAGGAACTTGTGATGATCTCTGTGGATAGGAACATGAAGATATTCATCCTTTAGATCCAAGGTAGTCATAAATTGACCCTCTTGGATCAAAGGAAGAATGATATGAATGGTTTCCATCTTGAAAGATGGAACCCTGAGAAACTTGTTCAGACTTTTGAGGTCTAAAATAGGACGGAACGTTCCTTCCTTTTAGGGAACTACAAACAGATTTGAATAAAACCCATGTCCTTGTTCCAGTATCGGAATGGGACATATTACGTTGTGTAGGAGACCTCTCCTTCATGGGAGTAAGAACACCTCTCTCTTTATCTGATCTGCAGATAATCGAGAAAGAAGAAACCTTCCTCTGGGGGAAGAATTTCTGCACTCCAACTGATACCCCTGAGACACAATTTCCAGAGTCCAGGGACCCTGAACATCTCTTATCCAAGCCTGGACAAGAGAGAGTCTGCCCCCTACTAGATCCGGTCCCATATCGGGGGGTGGCCCTTCATGCTGACTTGGTAGCAGCAGCAGGTTTCTTGGATGGTTTACCCTTGTTCCAAGACTGATTGGGTCTACAAGTGGACTTGGGTTGTGAATAACTCCCTTCTTGCTTAGTGGAAGAGGAAGAGGGGATTCCCTTGATATTTCAAAAGGAACGAAAATTACTTTGTCTCCCTCTCTATTTAGACTTTTTATCCTGAGGGAGGAGATGACCCTTGCCTCCCGTGATGTAAGAAATAATTTCCTTCAAGTCAGGCCCGAACAGGGTCTTTCTCCTGTAAGGAATAGCCAAAAGCTTAGACTTGGATGACACGTCCGCAGACCAAGACTTTAACCATAAAGCCCTGCACGCTAAGATGGCAAAACCTGAACTCTTAGCCGCTAATTTAGTAATCTGCAGAGAAGCATCCGTAATAAACAAATTAGCTAACTTAAGAGCTTTAATCCAATCCTGTATTTCTTCCAAAGGAGTCTCTATCTTAAGAGACTCTTCCAGAGCATCAAACCAATAAGCGGCCGCACTGGTAACCGTAATAATGCAGGCCTCCGGTTGCAAAAGGAATCTCTGGTGAACATAAATCTTCTTAAGGAGACCCTCCAACTTTTTATCCATAGGGTCCTTAAAAGCACAACTATCCTCAATAGGAATAGTAGTTCACTTAGCCAGGGTAGAAATGGCTCCCTCTACTTTAGGGACCGCCTGCCAAGAATCCTTAATAGCGTCGGCTATAGGATACATCTTTCTAAAAGCGGGTAAAGGAGAGAAGGGGATACCTGGTCTCTCCCATTCTTTTGCAATAATCTCTGAAGTCCTCTTAGGAACAGGAAAAACATCTGAATTAGACGAAACTTCTAAATATTTGTCCAACTTACTCATTTTTTCTGGAGGGACCAGTATAGAGTCACAATCATCCAGAGTAACCAACACCTCCCTCAGTAATAAACAGAGGTGTTCAAGCCTAAACCTGAAAGAGACTTCAGAATCAGTCAGAGGCAAGGCACTCCCTGAATCAAATAGTTCACCCTCAGACAAGACCTCCATCCCCTCCAACTCAGAACCCCAGAGGGGAATGTCCAAAATTGCCATCAGAGAATCAGAAGCTGCAGAGACTACACAATTGTCCCTACTTGTACGCTTGCCGTGCGATATGGGAAAGTTAGATAATGCATCAGAAATTGTAGAAGACATTACAGCCGCTATGCCTGAGCGGGCGTTAAAGGCTGTGACGCTTGGGGAGAAAGCTGCGGTATACTCTGCATTTCATCAGTAGATCCTTGAGAAGCATCCACTTTAGAAAAAGATTCATCAAAAAAAAAAAAAAAATGTTTTTATAGTGTAAAGCCCTCTCAATGCATGAAGGGCAAAAGGGAACAGGGGGTTCCACAGTGGCATCCAAACACATAGAGCATGGTACAGTTTGAATAACATCCGAATCCATGATCACAGAAAAGCAGGCAAAAAAATTGCTTTTGTCTCTTTAAAGCTAACTAAACAAAAGCCAAAACACACGGAGCTTAACCGCAAAGAAAGAATACTTGTCAGAGCAAGAGATTCTGAAAAAATACTGTGCCTTTAAAAATGAAAACGTTTATACAATCTTTTAGGGTTTTCAGACAATGTTAACAAATATGGAAACAGCACCTCGCCTCAACAGCTCTGCTGAGGCGTCTACCTGCCCCCACGGTCCACCGACCACTCTTAGGCACAAGTTCCGGATCGATCCGATAACAACCAAGACCGCCTGCTTAACCCGCAACCATGCAGTCGTGGCGTCCCTGTTAAACTCCTATAGACAGTCGGCACTTCCGGAAGTGATCAAAGTACTACGCTGTTATTTTCCAGCCCCAGTGCGCCAAGGGAAGCCCCGCCCATTGTGGGCATCATCTAAGCCTTCTAAGAAACACGCCGTCGACTGCACTATCATAATAACAAACCGACACAGACATGTTTGCAGCGCAATAAAGTTCTAACTTAGTGCCACAAATAACACCATGAACCGGAATCTCTGGTAGTAATCCCCAGCGTCAGCCAGTACAAATAGCCAGAAAACAGTAGCGTGTGCTTGACTCGAGCCTTTACAATAAACACAAAGCCCAGTACAAATAGCCCATTATAAGTGCAGCAATTATAACTATAGAGCCGGTTAACATAGCCAAGGAGAACCCTCCCTCAGAGAGACTTTTATCCCCAACAGAAAAAGTACAGCCATATCTGAGATATCAAGTCTGCCCAGAAAATAAAGACTGCACTTACCTCTGTGCTGAGCGACAGCATGGCACATCCACAGGACCAAGAGGTCTTCTCCCTCCTTTCATTATGTGGACAAAAAGGGCCTTAGTTACAAACTGCTAAGACCCTCAAAATTGAAGGGCAGCACAAGTATGGGAGGCACAGTGAGGGTAAAACCCCACCAGTTCCTATTGCTTTAAAGCCACCTGAAGCTCTACTCTAGAGGCTGACAAGGAATACAGCTACACCCTTAGTAAAATACTCTTGGTACCATTTTAAAAATAATAAACTATTGATTGAAGAATCTAAACTAACACCTCACTTTACCTCTTCCTATCACTAACACAGGCAAAGAGAATGACTGAAGTGGGAGGGAAGGGAGGAGCTATATATACAGCTCTGCTGTGGTGCTCTTTGCCTCCTCCTGCTGACCAAGAGGCTATTTCCCACAAGTAAGGATGAAATCCGTGGACTCATAATATATAGAAAAAGAAAGGTCCTTTTAAGGGCTATTGGTAGTTTATTGTAGGCTAGGGGGTGTTTTTATTTTGAGGGGGCTTTTTATTTTTTTCAGGGCTACTAGATCAGGTGTATTTGTTTTTATTTTTGATAATTTCGTTTATTTTTTTGTAATCTTAGTGTTTTTTATTTTTCATGATTTATTTTTGGTAAACTTAGATTTTTTAAATTTTTCATAGGATTTGTTTTTTTAGTTGTAATTTAGATTTTTTTTATTTTTTTTTGTAGTGTTAGGTTTTTTTAAATTTGTAATTTAGATATTTTAATTGGTAGTTTTTTTTATTTTATTAGAATAGTAAGGTTAGGATAATTTATAGTTTAATGTTAAGCTTATATTTATTTCACAGGTAAGTTTTCATTTATTTAAATAGAGTTATATTGTAATTTTAATTTAAAGTTAGGGGGATGTTAGGTTTAGGGGTTAATAGTTTAATTTAGTGTTTTGCGATGTGGGGGGCCGGCAGTTTAGGGGTTAATAACTTTATTTAGTGGCGGCGAAGTCAGGGCTGGAAATTAGGGGTTAATAACTTTATTATAGTATAATATAGTGTCGAGGAGCGGCGGAATAGGGGTTAATAATTTTATTATAGTGTCGGAGATGTCAGGGGCGGCAGATTAGGGGTTAATAACTATATTATAGTGGCGGCGATGTCGGAGGCAGCAGATTACTGGTGTTTAGAATTGGGGTTTATGTTAGGGTGTCAGGTTTAAATTTAACTTTTTTTTCCCCATAGACATCAATGGGGTTGCGTTACGTGATCGCCATTCCGCACTTCAGGTATTATTTTTTTTCTAACACTCTCCCCATTGTCTATGGGGGAAAGCGAACGCGTGCGCGAGCACGTCAAAACAGCCCTTTACTTTTGCGCGGTATGGAGCTTAACGCCACCATATCGCACGCACAAGAAGGCTTTTCAGAAATTCGCATCTTTTGTTGTGTTTGTTTCGCACCCTGTTTAGCGTAAAACTCGTAATCTAGGTGTTAATTTCTTAAAATGTATCTTATGTGCCTTGCTATTATATTAATATTATATTAATTCACCCTAATAATATTATGATTGGTATTATTGTGTCTGATGGCAATATGAATATATGCTATGTTTCGAGGTATTTTACATGTAAGTCACTAAGGCCTCGCTTCCATTGAGTTGTTAAAAATGAAGCCGTAAGCTACCGAAGAGGACGACAGCTAAAAGTAATTTACGGCTCCATTTTAGTACCAGGTTTCCATTGAAAAGATTAGCGTGTTGCGCGCAGTCGCTCTTTTCGGCCGTACGTAAGTTTGCGTTGCCAACCGATGTTGGATTTGTCGAAAAGCGCGCCATAACAAGTGCATTGCCATGGTAACCCGACCTCTGTCTATAAGAATAACGGTTTGCGCCTGCGCTCTTTACCTGTGATCGCCTCTAGAGAGAAAGACACGGGAGCTAGTTGCATTGGTAGGAGTTTTGGGTTTTTGAGAGTTGTTTGAGAGTTAGTGGAGAGTTTGATATTTTCTTTTCATATATTCTTATTGTAGGCCTCATATAATATTAGGAACACACACACACATCCATACATTAGTTAATTAACACACATTAGTTCATACACACAAACACACACATACACACTTTTATTTGATACAAACACATTCACATTTTTTTATTTCATTAACCCCCATATCCCCATCTTCCTTTATTACTCCTTTCATTAATCCCCTTATTCCACTTCCCATCCCCCCTTTGACTACCCTTCCCTTCCTCACTATATAACTTTTTTTTTATATATACATTTTGCCCATCCTATTTTTTTTTTTTACATCCCATATTTTTTTTTTATTTGACTATATAGCCCACCCCTTTCTTCATTTGCATCCCTTATTATTTTTCTATAATTTTGTTATAATCCTCTTTAGTTTTTCCTTTTTCATTTACATCCCTTTGTTTATTTTCACCCCCACATTTTATTTTTATTTTGAGGGATATAGAATAGAGATAGTTAGGGTCTAGATAGGTTAGGTAGTTAGTTTTGGGGATATTTAATTTAAGGTTTAGTTAGGTGAATTAGTGTAGTTAGGTAAGCTAGGGACTTTAGTGTTAGGTTAGAGTTAGGGAGGAAGGAGAAAGGGATGGATAGGCCTAGTGGAGTTGGGAAGGGGGGTGGCTAGGGGGAGGGCAGTGGAGAGGGTGGATAGAGGGAGGGGGAGGGGGGAAGTAGGGAGTAGTATGGGCAGGATTAGGGGCCGAGGTTTGGGTGGAGGATTTGTCCTTCCTCAAATCCTGGCAGAGGAGGGAAGGAGAGAGGGTGGAAGAGGAGTGGAGGTGGGAGGAGTGAGGAGGAGTCAGCCTCACCTAGGCACAAAAAGAAGAGGGAGAGTGGGGCAGACTGTGGCAAGTGGGCGTGGGGCTGGTGGTAGCCTGTCACAGCCTGCAGGGACAGAGGAGGTAGAGAGGGCTGGTCCCCAGTCACAGGAGGGAGAGTCTGTGTCTGCTGGCCCTTCAGGTGTGAAGGGCAGGCTAAGAGAGGAGAGGTACTCTGAGGAGGAGAAGGAGGCTCTTGTTGAGGCCTACTTGGAGAGGGCAGCTCAGCTGGAGAACCCTAACCTGAGGCCGGGTGTCCGGAATAAGCTGTGGGAGGAGATTCGAGTGGCAGTCAGCTGCTTAGGACGTAATCGTTCTACTGCCAGCATTAAACACCGCTATCATGACTGCAGGAGGGAAACCAAAGCTAAGCTGGCACAGCAGGCCAAATATGCACGTGGGACAGGTGGTGGTCCTAGCAAGAGAATACACCTAAGGTCATGGGAGGAGATGCTGTCCAATGTCATCTCGGATGAATCTGTTCACGGATGTAAGGGGACAATGGACACCTCTGTGCCACCTGAAGAGGTGTATGAAGGTGAATATTCAATATTAAATATAACCATATATGTGATGTATATATGTTGTATATCATAAATACCCATCTGTGTTTAGCTATGAATCTAAATTTACATAGTTGTATTTAATATGTTCAGCAAGCACTCTGTATTGTATATCTGCTCCGACAAGCAAGAATATTGATTATATAATATCCAAGAATATTAAGCATTTAATATAAATCATGTGTCATTGTCCTTAAAGGGACACTGTACCCAAATTTATTATTTTGTGAATCAGATGCAGCATGCAATTTTAAGCAACTTTCTAATTTACTACTATTATCAATTTCTCTTCATTCTCTTGCTATCTTTATATGAAAAAGAAGGCATCTAAGCTTTTTTCTAAGTTCAGAACTGTGGACAGCAGTTTTTGATTGGTGGATGCATTTATCCACCAATCAGCAAGGACAACCTAGGTTGTTCACCAAAAATGGCCCGCCATCTAAACTTACATTCTTGCATTTCAAATAAAGATACCAAGAGAATAAAGAACATTTGAAAATAGGAGTAAATCCGAAAGTTGATTAAAATTGCATGCTCTATCTGAAGCACAAAAGAAAATATTTGGGTACAGTGTCCCTTTAACAATGTTCCTTTAAGACACAGTCTATAAAGATTCATCAGTTATGGTCATATATGCTTGGATTTTATCCCAAACACACTATGTGTGTGTGTATATGTGTGTGTGTGTGTATGTATGTGTGTGTGTGTGTATACATATATACACATAAATATGGAATATAATAGTCTGTATTGTTATGCTACAAAGTAATATATTCTATTAGATAGATAATGTAAACATACCGTATATTTATTTGTAGGTTCCGAACAGGAGGAGTATGAAGCTGCACCAACACCACAGCAGGATGTTCCTACATTCACTGAGGAGGATGAGGATATCTATGGTGACACTACCTCCTATATCAGCCTCTTAGAAGATGATATGCAGCAGCCTAGGGCATATGAGGTGGAGGATGTATCATGCCCTTCTCCATCTACCTCGGAGACAACATTTCATGTTTTGGGTTCTGAACCCCAGCAGACTCATCCTCCTCAACAATGGCCGTTCATGCATACTTCGCAGCAACAAATGGCACAGCCCCCACAGCTGCACCATGCGCAGCAGATGATGCACCCCCCACAACATCCTCCTCAGCAGCAGATGATGCACCCCCCACAACATCCTCCTCTGCAGCAGATGATGCACCCCCCACAACATCCTCCTCAGCAGCAGATGATGCACCCACCACGACATCATTATCCTCAGCAGCAGATGATGCACCCACCACAGCAGCATACAGATCTGCATCATCTGTACTATATGCCTCCCACTCCTATGGCAGAACAGGAATCCACACCACCACCCACTGCACCCACCAATGTATTGCCAACAGTGCCATCACAGACAACCTCACAGTCACCAATACGGAGAGACAGCCCTGGAACCAGCCAATTATTAGTTCCTGAGACACCAAACTGTACAAACAGGGTCCGGCACAGTCCCAGCAGGATGATCTACTGAGGCTCATACATAGAGAGCTTAGGCTGTCCAGGCTCCAGCAGCAGCAGGATTTGAGAAGGATACAGAGCCAAATGGACATCCATAATGCCTCACTCGTCCGTCTGGCAGAGGCAGTGGAGAGGCTCGCGGATAGGCCCCAAACTCCATCCTCCCTTGCATCCTCTGTCATCTCCCTGCAGGACCCTGAATCCGGTTATTAGCTCACATTCAGCTGGTGGCCGTCGCACAAGACGCCACACTGCCCCCCTAAGTACCTCTCCTCCAAAGTCAAAATCCCGCCGCAAGAATGAATTATTATTCTTTTTTTTCCACACAAGATATATCATATCTAATTTTTGCACTAATGCACTTTTTTAAGTGCGATTTTCATCTCATAAATATGCATCCATTTTTCTAATCCAAATTTGAACATATATCTTAATATTATTCTAATAGCTGTTTATCTGCTAAAAATGAACAGCTTTATTCATTTTTATTTCACATGATGTCAATTAATATGCAGGTGTACATTGTTGATAAATTTATGTGTCCTTTTATTGAGGATATCATATTATGCCGTTTAAGAATACTTGGGGATACGTGTCTGAAATTTATACAGTATATGCTATCTAACATTAGTCAACGTGACATTTGTAAATGTTATGATTTATATTCCACAAGCATATGTTGTTTGCTCCTTCAGATGAAGCTAATAAGGTTTATACAGTTATAGAAGAGTTGAAAAGTAAATACTCCTTCCTGTTGATATGGCCAAATACCTTGCATTCATTCTTATAGTCCTATGTGGAATGTAATATCTGAAATATATACCTATCATGACTAATACCTATCATGACTAATGCACTCCTTTTTGTCAAGATTATTATTCAATATTTAGAATAATTAGATAAATGTATCTTTATGATATTTAAACACTGATGTATACACAACATATATGTGATTGCCATGATATAAAGGTGATTAATACATTTTAATTGACATCATGGGGTCCATCCGATAAAAATCGTCGCCCGCAAAAGCCGGCGACGCCAATATTTGCGCGGGTTTGGTATCACATATACGGCGTAAACCTAGAAGTTACGCGCGTATATTTCTGCCGTCGCCCGTAGTTTTTTGGGCTATAGGCAGGTATACCAAAACCCGCGCAGTTTGGTATCCAATATGCAGCGTAAGGACTTACGTGGCGAAAATGGAGAAAACTTACTCCATTTTCACCTCGCCACAAAAAGCAGCCGTAAGAAAGCCTTACGCTGACTATTGGAGCCCCCCGTAACTCCCTAAACTGGCTGCTAAAATAAACCTAACACCTAACGCATGCGCAATGTCTATCTCCCTGTCAACCGCGATTTGCTAAATAAACCTAACACCTAACGCATGCGCAATGTCTATCTACCTGTCACCGCGATCCCCCCCCCCGAAATCCCTAATAAAGTTATTAACCCCTAAACCCGCCGCTCCCGGACCCCGCCGCCATCTACATAAACTAACCCCCTACTGTGAGCCCCTAAAAAACCGCCGCCATCTACCTTATCTATCCCCCTAATCTGACCCCTTACACCGCCCGCCACCTATATAAAAATTATTAACCCCTAATCTAATCCCCCTATACCGCCGCCAGCTATATTAATATTATTAACCCCTAATGTAAGCCCCTTACACCGCCGCCATCTCTATTAAAATTGATTAACCCCTTATTTAATCTACTACCCCCCGCCGCCAGCTATATTATCTATATTAACCCTAAGTATATATAGTTAATATAGGTTTACATTATATATATTAACTATATTAACCCTAATTATATTAGGGTTAATATAGTTAATATAGTTACTATAGTATTTATATTAACTATATTAACTCTATCTAACCCTAACACACCCCTAACTAAATTTATATTAAATTAATCTAATTCATTTATAAACTAAAATATTCCTATTTAAATCTAAATACTTACCTATAAAATAAACCCTAAGATAGCTACAATATAATTAATAATTACATTGTAGCTATGTTAGGGTTAATATTTATTTTACAGGTAAATTGTTAATTATTTTAACTAGGTATAAATAGCTATTAAATAGTTATTAACTATTTAATATCTACCTAGTTAAAATAATTACCCAATTACCTGTAAAATAAATCCTAACCTAAGTTACAAATACACCTACCACTGCAATAAATTAAATAAACTACAAACATCTATCTAAAAATACAATTAAATTAACTAAACTAAATTACAAAAAAACAAACACTAAATTACAAAAAATAAAAAAAGATTACAAGATTTTTTAAGCTAATTACAACCTATTCTAAGCCCCCTAATAAAATAATAAACCCCCAAAATAAAAAAAATTCCCTGCCCTATTCTAAATTAAACAAATTTCAAAGCTCTTTACCTTACCATGCCCCAAAGAATTCAGCTCTTTTGCATACAAATACAATACCCCCCCCCCATTACAACCCACCACCCACATACCCCTATTCTAAAAACCACCCAAACCCCCCTTAAAAAAGCCTAACACTACCCCCCTGAAGATCTCCCCTACCTTGTCTTCACCCACACCGGGCCGAACTCCTGATCCGATCCGGGCGATGTCTTCCTCCAAGCGGCAAAGAAGAATTCTTCCTCCGGCGATGTCTTCCTCCAAGCGGCAAAGAAGAATTCTTCCTCCGGCGACGTCTTCCTCCAAGCGGCAGCAAAGTCTTCATTCTTCCGGCGGCATCTTCAATCTTCTTTCTTTCGCTCCGCCGCCGCGGAGCATCCATCCCGGACGACTACTGAACTACGAATGATGTACCTTTAAATGACGTCATCCAATGATGGCGTCCGCCGAATTCCGATTGGCTGATAGGATTCTATCAGCCAATCGGAATTAAGTTAGAAAAATCTGATTGGCTGATTGAATCAGCCAATCAGATTCAAGTTCAATCCGATTGGCTGATCCAATCAGCCAATCAGATTGAGCTCGCATTCTATTGGCTGTTCCGATCAGTATATTTTACAGGTAATTGGGTAATTATTTTAACTAGGTAGATATTAAATAGTTAATAACTATTTAATAGCTATTATACCTAGTTAAAATAATTAACAATTTACCTGTAAAATAAATATTAACCCTAACATAGCTACAATGTAATTATTAATTATATTGTAGCTATCTTAGGGTTTATTTTATAGGTAAGTATTTAGATTTAAATAGGAATATTTAAGTTTATAAATGAATTAGATTAATTTAATATAAATTTAGTTAGGGGTGTTAGGGTTAGATAGAGTTAATATAGTTTATATAAATACTATAGTAACTATATTAACTATATTAACCCTAATATAATTAGGGGTTAATATAGTTAATATATATAATGTAATACCTCTATTAACTATAATATACTTAGGGTTAATATAGATAATATAGCTGGCGGCGGGGTAGGTAGATTAAATAAGGGGTTAATCATTTTAATAGAGATGGCGGCGGTGTAAGGGGCTTACATTAGGGGTTAATAATTTTAATATAGATGGCGGCGGTGTTAGGGGCTCACTTTAGGGGGTTATAGCTATAATATAGCTGGCGGCGGGGTACGGGAGCGACGGTTTAGGGGTTATAACTTTATTAGGTTGCGGCGGGGTACTGGGAGCGGCGGTTCTAGGGGGTTAATAGCTTTTTTATTGTTAGGATAGTGAGGGGGGATAGCGGATAGAGGGTTAGACGTGTCGGGCTATGTTAGGGAGGCGTGTTAGACTTATCGGGCTATGTTAGGGAGGCGTGTTAGACAGTGCGGGTTTTTTAGACTTTAGTCAGGTTTTATAGGCGCCGGCAGTTTCTAACGTGCCGCAAGTCACTGGCGACGCCAGAAATTTGTACTTGCGCAGATTTCTGGACATCGCTGGTTTGTCAGACTTACGGCACGTTAGCATCTGACGGCGACTTATATAGGATAGCTCGAGTTGCGAGCTGAAACTGCAGGCGACGCCGGTCCCCTCACTTGCGCCGCAAACTGCGATCTATATCGGATCGCGCCCCATATGAACAGACACAGACTCTCCCTGGGACCAATGCACAATGCACTTTTAAATTGTTTCAATAACTCCATGTTAAAGACAATACTTCATATCTCTTGAAGTATGTAATATTAAGCACTTATGTATTTTGGTTAATAGTCTAAATATTGCAAATGTATTATCTGCTTTAGCAGACATGACATTACATATATTTTATAAATATTAGTACTATGACACATAACTTTAATGTGTCATCGTTTTGTATTGAATAAATATGATTTTCACATTGAAAATTACATTTGAATGAGGGTAATCTGTAATAATAAAACTCATCTTCATGATCAAAAATTATTTCCTTTGACTTATTTTTCTATATTATTTTCTATGAGGTAACCATGCCATTCAAAGTGTGCAATCTCAGGGGATTGTATGTATTGATAATGTATCTTTATTTTAAGGATTATATTATATCTGGATTTGTCTCTTTGAAATGAGCATCTGATATATTTCTTAAAGGGATAGCCTATTCAAAATAAAACTCATGAATTAGAGCATGCAGTATTTATATACTTAAATATGTAATCCTATAATCTATTTAACTTCATTATCATCTGTAATTTACTAAAACAGGAATGTTAGCTTAGGAATCTACCCATTTTGAATCTGCACATGGGGAGCGCTTGATGATTGTTGTCTAAATGTAGGCAACAATCAGCAAGTGCACCACAGGTGATGAACATTAAATGGAATGGCTCCTAAACTTAAATACATGATTGAAATAAGAAACATAAAAAAATTAAATTGATTATGAGTACATATGTAAGTTGATTGGAATTGAATGATTTATCTGGTTCATTAATGTTTTATTGTGAACACACTCTTCCTTTTTTTTTTTTTAAAGTGACATAAATTCCATTATTTTGCTAAAACATATATATTTACAAGCAAATCTAATATATTTATATTCTTTATATTGCTTAATATTCTTAGTATCCTTTGATTATAGTTTTATTTAGGTAAGATCAGGAGCAGCATAGAACCTATGTTGGAGCTGTTTATTGTTGCCAACATACAGTATATATCCTGTCTGTCATTGGTTCACCCATGTACTCATTTTTATTAACCAGGAGTGCATAGCTGCTCTTTAAATAATTATACCAAGAGAACAAAGTAATATTTGGAATATAATTAAAATTATATTTTAGATAATTATGTTATACATAAATCATAAGATGAATGCATTGATTAGTACATAGCTGGAAATAAAGAAACATTCACCATGACTATATTTGAGTAAAGTACACATTTATTTAGGGAAAATGTGGTAAATATAGGGATGAGGAGAGAGGGAGGGGAGTGGTATTCCATTTCTGAGAATCTTCAATCTGTAAAACATTAAAAGAAACAAATGTGTATTATTAAAAAACATAATCATAAATAACTAAAAGGTCTCATTACAATACTATAAAAATACCTGAAAAGAAATCTTGAATAGTTGCAGATCTCTCCAAATGGGCATTGAGGGGTTGGGGATGATTAATTACATCATGCTCAAAGATTTCACCTGGGGGCTGTGGTGTTGGAAGTAAGTCGTTCAACATCCCATGCTCCTGTGCCATGTTGTGTAGACAGCAACATGCCACTATGATTTTTATAGGTTTTTCCGGACTGAATTGGAGATCCCCCCTGATCTGTCCAGGCAGCGAAAGCGCATTTTTAGAACACCAAACAGTCGTTCTATTATAGCACGTGTTCGGATATGTGCTTCATTATATCTGAATTAAAAGAACAAGAAATATGATTATAATATATAATGTGAAGACAAATCAAATACTAATGAGCTAACTACATTCCTGGTTTGATCTTATAAATCTTTAAACCTTTTTATATATATAAATATATTTATATTCAAGCAGAGAGATTTATAAATGCTTCACTGATAATAGATGATTTGTATTTTGACTGTCCCTTTAAAGGCACTCAGTACAACATTGTTATGTCTGTGATAGTGATATATACACACACACACGAGATAATCAAGCAACACATGTATGTGCACAAACACAGATATATAGCTTAATAAAGGGGCAGGAGCCCCGAAACGTTGCTCAATAAAGGTGCTGTTGCTCCATATAGAGTGCTACCTGTGTGTTCTATTTCATTAAATTTACTGGGACTTTGGAAAAGGAGGTCCTCCAGGTTTGCACCTACATTCACCCAAGAGTGATTTAAAGGGACATTCCTATGAAGTGTGTACTGGTCCTACTTTTATACAGATTATAGTGAGCATTTTGCAAGACACAATCAATATTTCTGACACACAAGAGCAGAAAATAAATATATATTTTACCTTAATTCAGCAGGCCCAACAACCTGGTTCTCTTTCAATGGTGTCCAAATCCATTTTTTAAGAGGATATGCAGAATCGGCTGAAATATGAATGCATAGATATACACTATATATATATATATAGATATATATAGATATATAAACACACATCTTTCAATAAAGCAATGTATGACATAAAATAATGTTATGCATATGTCTTACTATGACATAGTTAATATATATCTTTTAAATGATTAACAATTTATTTATTTAATCAATTTCCCCCCCTTAGACACATACATAAAGGATTATAAAGCAATGAAACAATAAAATGTCAAAATATTGAACACATGAAGGCATCATAATATATACATAAACACTTACCGAGGAGATGTCCTTCAGGCATTTGATTTGTCTCAAACAATCTCCACACACCAGAATTCCTGAGGATGTAGGCATCATGGCTACTTCCTGGGAACCCTGCCACGACATTTAATATACGCATGTTTGCATCACGTATAATCTGCACATTTAAGGAGTGGAAGTGTTTCCGATTTCTAAATATTATCTCCCTGCGCACAGGGGGTCTTAGGGCAATATGAGTGCAGTCAATGGCCCCCAAGGACATTGGGTATGCCACCTAAAAGAAAAAAGTCCCTCTTAACATCACGCCAACCTCTGGGTGATGTGGGGAAAAAAATAAATTTTCTGCAATTATCATAAAGTCCATCAATAACTTTTGAAAGATGCTTAGAAAGAGTGGACTTATGCACCCCCGTTACAATGCCCCCTGTCACCTGAAAGGATCCAGAAGCCAAAAAATGAAGTGCCCCTAGTAGTTTGGTCATTCCAGGGACAGCCCTGCTTGAATAGCCCTGGCTTTCCAGCCTGTCTTGCAACAGGGCATATAACTGATATATTTTCTCCCTGTTGAGCCTGAAACTTTCAAACACCTGCTGCTCATTCAGGGTTTCTATATCCAGCCTCACTCTGGGGATGTCAGGCCTACGCTGTCTAACTTCAGCATTGTCAGCTTCTCTCTCACCCTGCATTTTGAAATATCTGTTCTGAGGTTAGGCTAGGTGTGGTGTTTTTTTTATAGCTGTGTGTTGCTTGTTAACATATGTGAAACTGGTGATTGCAATAAATAACATGGGGGGGAGGGCTTATCTTCATCTCATCTAATCCTTAATTTAATGAACAGTTTGAAAGTATATTCTTACTCATGACTTTTATTTTTTATATGAACTATAATTTCAACATATATGTAGTTACATATCGGAAATTCAAAGACACTGAATGTTATTATATTTTTCTATTTAAATATATCAGCCTTTATCATAACAGTTAAAAGTAATTATTAAATTATATGATTTATATAGGTCAAATATATATATACAATTATCATACATATATACATGTAGGAGAAGATTATTATTAGATAAAATTATATTTCTATATGTATTGAGATTATATATAGCATCCCTGGGCAAAGGTTTCATTTTGAATTGGTAGATATTTTATTTATTTATAAAATATTTTACCAGGAAGGATACATTGAGATTTCTCTCGTTTTCAAGTACGTCTGGGTACACAAAACATTGCATTGACACAATAGGTACAATAAAATAAAAAACAATAATAATACACAATATATTCACAAAAATTTAACATAGAACCGGTAGGAAATATATAATCAACAATGACAGGTGCATTCTGTTTTGAGATATGTAGAGAGGGATCTCTTAAAGGATATTAGGCATGGGGACGGTTTGAAAGTGTGCGGGAGGTCGTTCCATAATTGTGGTGCTTGCATATATTTTTATATGCACATACATATTGAAATTTCTATGACAACATGGGTGCAAATAATTCCTATACATAGGACAAATAAATGTAGCATATACAGGACTGCAGAATTATTAGGCAAGTTGTATTTTTGAGGATTAATTTTATTATTGAACAACAACCATGTTCTCAATGAACCCAAAAAACTCATTAATATCAAAGCTGAATAGTTTTGGAAGTAGTTTTTAGTTTGTTTTTTAGTTATAGCTATTTTAGGGGGATATCTGTGTGTGCAGGTGACTATTACTGTGCATAATTATTAGGCAACTTAACAAAAAACAAATATATACCCATTTCAATTATTTATTTTTACCAGTGAAACCAATATAACATCTCAACATTCACAAATATACATTTCTGACATTCAAAAACAAAACAAAAACAAATCAGTGACCAATATAGCCACCTTTCTTTGCAAGGACACTCAAAAGCCTGCCATCCATGGATTCTGTCAGTGTTTTGATCTGTTCACCATCAACATTGCGTGCAGCAGCAACCACAGCCTCCCAGACACTGTTCAGAGAGGTGTACTGTTTTCCCTCCTTGTAAATCTCACATTTGATGATGGACCACAGGTTCTCAATGGGGTTCAGATCAGGTGAACAAGGAGGCCATGTCATTAGATTTTCTTCTTTTATACCCTTTCTTGCCAGCCACGCTGTGGAGTACTTGGACGCATGTGATGGAGCATTGTCCTGCATGAAAATCATGTTTTTCTTGAAGGATGCAGACTTCTTCCTGTAACACTGCTTGAAGAAGGTGTCTTCCAGAAACTGGCAGTAGGACTGGGAGTTGAGCTTGACTCCATCCTCAACCCGAAAAAGCCCCACAAGCTTATCTTTGATGATACCAGCCCAAACCAGTACTCCACCTCCACCTTGCTGGCGTCTGAGTCGGACTGGAGCTCTCTGCCCTTTACCAATCCAGCCACGGGCCCATCCATCTGGCCCATCAAGACTCACTCTCATTTCATCAGTCCATAAAACCTTAGAAAAATCAGTCTTGAGATATTTCTTGGCCCAGTCTTGACGTTTCAGCTTGTGTGTCTTGTTCAGTGGTGGTCGTCTTTCAGCCTTTCTTACCTTGGCCATTTCTCTGAGTATTGCACACCTTGTGCTTTTGGGCACTCCAGTGATGTTGCAGCTCTGAAATATGGCCCAAACTGGTGGCAAGTGGCATCTTGGCAGCTGTACGCTTGACTTTTCTCAGTTCATGGGCAGTTATTTTGCGCCTTGGTTTTTCCACACGCTTCTTGCGACCCTGTTGACTATTTTGAATGAAACGCTTGATTGTTCGATGATCACGCTTCAGAAGCTTTGCAATTTTAAGAGTGCTGCATCCCTCTGCAAGATATCTCACTATTTTTTACTTTTCTGAGCCTGTCAAGTCCTTCTTTTGACCCATTTTGCCAAAGGAAAGGAAGTTGCCTAATAATTATGCACACCTGATATAGGGTGTTGATGTCATTAGACCACACCCCTTCTCATTACAGAGATGCACATCACCTAATATGCTTAATTGGTAGTAGGCTTTCGAGACTATACAGCTTGGAGTAAGACAACATGCATAAAGAGGATGATGTGGTCAAAATACTCATTTGCCTAATAATTCTGCACACAGTGTATAATGTTATTTGTACATTGAAACACTCATAATTTTTTTGTGATTTGCAATTTCAATAAGAAACAGGCCTCAAAAAGCTATTTTTTCCTCCTTTACACCTAGTTGAGCTGGGGGTAATATTTCTCAATGTATCGACAGCCTCCGACAGTGTATTAACGGTTTGCGCTTTCATTGGAAACCTGGTATAATTTAGCGATTAACGGCTTCTATTACTTTCTATGGGACGCGAAGATTTTTTCGGCAGCCGGAGTCCAGCTGCCGATATTGAGGTATAACGCGCCATTGGAAACAGTCGTTAAACGATATTGCTTTTGACAGCATATTTAACAGTTTGCGAGTGCACGCAAACTGAATTACAACTCAATGGAAGCGAGGCCTATGTTGGCTAGCTACCATGATGAGTCAAGTATATGGTGCCTTTCTTTATATTAAGCCCTTTATGGAGATAGTATATGTTTGTCATATCTAGTGTATGAAAGAGAACATTATGATACTGCTCCCTTTGCTTAGGTGGTTTTGATGGTGAGAGGTTTATAATTCAATCCCTCGACCGAGACGGGTGGTCTGACCTTATCTGTACCCACCACAGATTCTTTATTATTTATTTATTTCTGGGTCGTTTTTTTTTTTACCTATTCTATACCAATTGCTCCATGATTTTTATATTAACCTGTATGATAGGCGGTTACTATATTAAAATAAGATTAGAGACAACTAGACCTTTTCCATGGGCCCATATGGCAGAGCTGTGCTGCACAGGAAAATTTATTTATTTATATATATATATATATATATATATATATATATATATATATATATATATATATAAATTTATATATATATACAGTATATATCCTTAATATACACCATATTCTGATTCTTAATTAACAATATATGGGCTTAATATACACCATATTCTGATTCCTAAATTACAACATTATTCCGGGGTGGTTTATTTGTATAGTTCCCCTGCATTCTAGATATCTTCAGTGGTACTACTCTATTGTATACTGTATTACCCTAATACCCCATGAACCTATGAATAGCTGCTTTTTTCAAATTAATTTGTTGGGGCTAACGTATTACTTATGGTACAAATTAACATTAGTTCTAGCCCCAGGTATGTAACTAGGGATTTTCTGTCATGCGTTAGATATCATATAAGACCGGCCGGTGGGTGGAGCCAACAGGTAGCAGTACAGGTGGCTGCCTGAAAACTTCATCTCTCCCTATCAGGGATTTAAGTACTATTCTCCGGCATACTGAAGGCTACCGGTGTCTGAGCCCCTCGACCCAGGCTGGTACACGATCTGCGGATCTCAGAGTGGAAGTCTTAACTAGGCATTATTATGCTAAAGTGATATGGCACCTTGATCAGGTCACCCCGACGCATCTAGGCATTATGGCTCACAGTTGCCTCCCATAATTGACTATACCTGTGTAACGCTAAGTTGCAGTGCTTGCTGTGAGAGGCGATCAACCTGTATATCACATTACATCTCACCTGTGAAGCCGAGATCGGAGAACGCCGGACGCTGAGACCCAGCTACAGGGCCCAGCGCCAAAACTTTGTGCTGCTATCCGGGGTAGAATTGGGATACACACCCCGCCAAGAAAGGAATAACCCGGCCGATACCGGTTAGCTTATGCCGCCTGGCGAAAGCAACAGTTTCAGCTTACAAAAGTCCCACTTCTGATGGAACGTTGTCTGGCCGTGTATCTTTAACTGTATCTGTGAAGAGTGTTGGCGCCCTTCGATGCCACAGAGAGATGCAGATAAACGGAGATCTGTGAGCGTCGGCGGCAGTTCCGCAGACGGCTGGAGCTGCTAGAGCGACCTGGTTGGAGGTTGTCCGAGAATCAGAGGTTCCCTTGCTTACCTGCTGTAGTGGATAATCTAGTACAATACAGTGCTGAGAAGACCCCGCACGCCTACAACTACACTATCTGCTGGGAAGAACCTGCGGAGTAGATCAGCAACTAGAGAGCGAGAACCGGCTCTCCCGCAGGTACTTTCTTTTCCCGAATCAACAGGCGGCAGTAAAGAGAAAGAGTCGGAGGTATCTTGCCGTTGGTAGTGTGTTTGGGCGAGTAGAGGCTTTTACCAGGCCCTCCTGTGATGGAGTGACCTGTCTGGCGGTTGTCCGAGAATCAGAGGCTCCTTTGCTTACCTGCTGTAGTGGATAACCTAGTGCAGTACAGTGTTGAGAAGACCCTGTACACCAACGGCTATACTGTCTGCCAGGAAGAACCGGCGGAGTAGAACAGCAACGAGAGAGTGAGAATCGGCTCTCCTGCAGGTACTTTCTTTTGTGAATCAATAGACGGCAGTAAAGAGCCGGGGGTATCTCGCCGTTGGTGGCATATTTGGCCAAGTAAAGTCATACAACCAGCCCCTTTGTGATACTCAGGTTATAGAGCTTCCTACTTACATTTGCATATAGATTTATGCCAAAAAAGACTAAACACTGGAGCTAAGCTAAGTGTCAACTTTTTTTTTCTGGCTCCGCTTGGCGATTCATACTGAGTACAGCCCTGTACAGGTCAGGACCGACCTATAAATTTGGACTTTTGAACTGTTGAGTCTTGTTGTTTGGTCTGGCCAATCCGGTGAACTGTTTAAGTTAACATTTGGATTCTATTCTTAACCGCAGACATACAAGCGGCTGATCTATAGTTTCTCCTTAAGCCTGTTTAAGTAACATCAATATTAAATATATTAAGATGCTTATATGTTCACATATTTACAGGCTTTACAGGTTTGTGGTTAATTTGGAGGGGTGAATACTGGGTAACTTGCTAGAGAATCTGCCATTTACAGGCTTACGTCTAAGTAGAGAGGTGTGAATACTTTGTAAGTACTGTGTAACTAGTTAAAGAAGTAGCCATATAGTACTTTTAATAACCATAGTACTCTGATTGTCTTATCTGAAAGTGGCTCCTTTTTCTGCTGATTTGGGGCAATAAGGATTATTGTTACGTAGAATATAGACAGGAGCTAGGCTCTTTTCTCTTTTTTTTTTTTTTTTTTTTTTTTTTTTCTGTTTTTGTTTGCTTGCACGATTGTAACAGGGTTTTTTTTGTTTTTTTTTGCACTGCACTCTTCACGTCACACGATTTATATATAATTTGCTCACAGCAACTACTAAAGGAAATTGTTATTTTAGAAGGGAGAGAAGGTTAGACACTAGGAAAGGTGAAGGTAGGAAGAGGGAGAGGGGAAAAGAGAAGGGGAAATAAGAAGGGGAATAAAAAAAAATAATAAAAAAATAAAGAAAAGAAAAAGTAATAAACACATCGGCACGACACACGTTATATATCCATTTTTTTCACAGAACCCAGTCAAGATACTTTGTTAATAATAAAGGAAGGGAAAGAAGAAAGAAAACATCTCACACACTGACACATAGTTTTTAATTTACACGAAAGATAAGGGACAAGGGAAATTGGCCTATATACACAGATCACATATCACACATTGACACAGGTGAATGGACAGATTTATATCACAAAAAAGCTCCTCCCCAAATATGCCTCCCAGAAGAGACAAAAAAATTAGTTTAAAACCAGCGCAACCCAACTTAGATATGTCACAAGAACGCAGACTGTCGGGTATCGGCAGCTGCGACTTAGCTGAGCTGGGGGCAGAAATAGCTAAGATATTCACCCCCCACTTAGATGTGGTTAAAAAAGAGATCAAATCTGAAATTGCCAATCTATCTTCTGAAATCCGACAATTCAACAGTAGAATGGAGGAGGTGGAAACCAGGGTGTCTGGATCAGAGGACAGAGTTAATTGCATCTTGCCTATCTCTGGTAAACAAGATAGGGCCATCGCGTCACTGCAGGCAAGGATTGAAGACCTAGAGGATAGGTCAAGGCGCAATAACCTGAGGGTTGTTGGCCTTCCAGAATCGGTGAGACCGCAGGACCTGATGGCTTTTGTTACTGTCACTCTTCCGCAGGCACTCCTGATACCTCCCCCTCCAATTCCTTTTCAGATAGAGAGAGTCCATCGAATTGGTTTCTTGAGAGAAAGTGGTAACACCGAAGCTAAACCTAGAACAATTATATTTAAATTTGTTAATTACCAAGACAAACTCCTATATCTAAAGTATTATAGAAAACTTGACTCCCTATGTATTGATTCGCGTAAAATTTTAATTTTTCAAGACTTCTCAGCCGAGACAGTAGCAAAAAGAAAGGAAATGTCCCCATTTTTTGCAAAATTTATGAAGGCAGATTTTAATGTTAGGTTAATCTACCCTGCAAAACTCATCTTAACAAAGGAAGGAAAATCTTATACCGCAAACAATACAGATGAAGCAACCTCTTTATGTAACGATTTAGCAATAATTTGAATAGGGGTTGAATCACTTTTTGTTAACATGTTTTAATTGTATCAAGGATGGATAATGTTGTTATATTTTGTGTGATGCTACTATACTGGTGCAATAGGATGTATTGCAGAAGTTCTAATTTTATGTTTTTTTTTTTTTGTTTTTTTTTTTTCTCTCCTTCCCCTTTTGCGGCCTCTGTCTCCATCCCCCCCTCACATTCTTGTTTCTATCCGCCTCCTTTTCTTTTTTTTTGTGTCTGTACTTAGTACCGATGCAACATCTCTTTGGGGCGGGTGCCTTTTTTATGTTTTACAAGTAAGAAATGTCTCTCCCTCTTAAAATTGTGTCGTGGAATGTGGGTGGCATAAATTCCCCGATAAAAAGGAAATCGGTAATTAAGCAATTGTCTAGGGAGAAACCAGACATAGCTTTCCTACAGGAAATCCATTTAAAAGACACCGAAATTCCTAAATTACAGACGAAATGGGTAGGGGAAGTAGTAGCAGCTCCCTATAACTCACGTAAAAGAGGTGTGGCGATATTATTTAATAAAGCTCTGGAATATAAAATTCTGACCTCAGTTTTAGATATAGAAGGGCAGTTCCAAATTTTAGAAATACTTTATAATGAAAGGCGGCTCATTCTTTGTAACATCTATGGCCCGAATAAAGTAGACAAGGAATTTTGGGATGACATGACATTACGCCTACATAAATTTATTGGTCAGGACATTATAATCGCTGGCGATCTTAATTTAATAGGTGATCCGCTATTGGATAGACAGACAAAAAAAAAAAATATTTTAAACTAGACAGAAAAACGCGTATTCTGCAGAAATTCAAAACCCAGTTAGGTCTGACCGATATTTGGAGAGCGCAAAACCCAGATGTTAGATCATATACCTGTATGTCTAAAGGGCACCAGGCCCTGTCTAGGATCGATTTATTTCTGATATCAGACTCTTTGGTGGGATTGGAGTGGAGAGCAGAGGTGGGAGAGATAGCAATTTCAGATCATGCTATCATCACATTAACAGCTAAGGTACCCAATAAACGAGCCATGTCTAACCAATCTCTCTTTTTTCCTAAATACCTGGTGAATGATATAGACTTCCAAAACTGGTTGTGTAACCAATGGAAGGAATATGTAAATTTCAATAGCGCATATGTAGAGAAACCAGAGATATTCTGGGAAGCGGCCAAAGTGGTTTTGAACGGGAAAATCAAGGCCTATATGTGTCAACGTAAAAGGAAAACTAGGGCCCGTGAAACACAAGTGACCAACCAGGTCAAGAATAGTTATAGAACATATTTGGCGAACAGCACAAACTATAATTGGAGTAAATATATAAAAGCTAAGGAAAACAGAGATGCTTTTCTAAAACAGAATTCCATCCAGGAAATTCACAGACAAAAAGCCCTATACGGGGGGTTTGGGGGTACATCTGCTAAATTTCTGGCTAGAATTACAAAAAGGATAAATAAAAATACGATAACGGCAATCAATAAAGGCACCACAAGAGTTACAAATAATAGAGATATCAGTAAAATTTTTCTAGATTATTTTAAAGAGTTATATAAATCAGAAGATTGTACCATAGATAAAGGGAAATTGTTCTGGGAGAAGATCCAAGTACCCAAACTCTCGTGGGACGTGCTCGTAGAGATCAACGCACCTATTCTAGAGACGGAAATACAAACTGCTATTAAATCAGCTAAGACTAGTAAGGCAGCTGGACCGGACTGTCTACCGACTGAATTTTATAGGATCCTGGGGGATCATGTTGTACCATCCCTCCGGAAACTATTTAATTTCTACTTTGTAGAGGGAAACAAGTGTTCCCAATACTTTACGGCCGCAAATATCACCCTAATTGCTAAAAAAAACAAAGACCCAGCGCAAACAGCCTCATATAGACCGATATCAATTCTCAATACGGACTATAAGCTATTAATGAATATTCTGGCAAACCGTCTAAAGCCGCACCTTAGCTCAATAATTCATGAGAACCAATCGGGCTTCATGCCCACAAGGAACCCGGTTAAGAATATGCGTAAAGTCTTGACATTACTTGATTTCTGCTATAATAAGTTTAAAAAAGATCTACAGGGGAACAATGAAGACTTGGCCTTACTCTCGGTTGATGCGGAAAAGGCATTTGACCGCATCTCCTGGGAGCACCTGTTCTTCTCGTTAGAAAAATTTGGCATCACGGGAAACTTTAACAAATACATTCAATTAATCTATTCAGACCCAAGGTCGGCATTAATTATTAATGGCGAAATAACAGATCGGTTCCTATTACAAAGGGGTACCCGTCAGGGCTGCCCGCTTTCACCCCTATTATTTAATATATCCTTGGAGCCATTAGCGATTATGCTGCGTCAACAATTGGAGGGTATTCTAATTTCTGGGCAAAAATTAGTTATTTTGTTATATGCAGATGATCTGCTTCTATTTATGAGTAACATCAAAGATACCTTACCCAAATTCCTAGAAATAACTAACATCTTCGGGAAAATATCGGGCTATAAGATTAATTTAATAAAATCAGAATTAATGTGGCTGGATAAGAAAAAAGAGCATGATATTATACATCCCTTTGCTGAAGTTCGGAATGTATTATACCTGGGCATTATGTTAAGCCCTAATCCGGAGGAATGGTATAACATGAACTTCCATAAATGCTTTCTTGCTTGTAAACGGAAACTGGAGGGGTGGATCAAACTCCCAATTTCCCTATCTGCTAGGATTATGTTAATAAAAACGGTAATATTCCCCAAACTACTGTACTATATACAAAACATTCCAATTCCGATCCATAGAAATGATGTACTAGAATATAACAGGATCTGCTCGAAATTTCTCTGGAAAGGCGCTAAACCGCGTATAGCGATAACCCGGCTAATGAATAGTAAAACAGCAGCAGGGCTGGCACTTCCGAATGTGCAACGATATAGTCTAGCAGCACGCAGTAAGGTTGCGATAGATTGGCTCTTACAGCAAGAACACATTTCCTCCTTAGCTTGGGAAACTGCATTGGTTTCCCCATTTAGATTAGATGCTTTACTGCACTGTACCATCACAGAACTTCCTTCAGCTCCCTTTCAATTAATAACTTTTAGGAACATCATTACGGCATGGCAGGAGATATGTCATGAAGCAGATTGTTCCCCACATGTTTCAAAATTTCTTCCCATTGTCGGAAACCCAAACTTTCTGCCTGGTCTAGGTGACGGACGTTTTATACAATGGTCGCGGAGGGGCCTGACTTACATTATGCAAATGATAGACGTAAATGTGAATGTATTAACTTTTGGAGAACTAAGTAATCAATTTGGTCTTACAAAGCATGATTTCTATGCATTTCTCCAAGTAAGGAACTATATAGGCGAACTTAAACAGAGATATGGGATAGACTGGTCACTCAAGGATTTGCAACCCAAGATTAACATCTTTTTAACAGGACGTTACCCCATCTCTGCTCTCTACTCTCTTCTCAATCAGAACTCTGCATTAGAACAATTAGACCATATAGTAGCTAAATGGCGTCCCACATTCCCACATATTGATAGACAGGTAATAATGGATACCTTCAAATTAATAGAAAGGAGCTGGGTCTTGACAGCTTGGAGAGAATCCCAAATTAAGATAGCCTTAATGACATATCTGACTCCAGCTAAATTATCAAGATGGTATAGAACTGTTATCCCATGTGCCAGATGTAGTGCCACCGGCGCAGATTTTATACATTGTTTTTGGTCTTGTCCTAAGATTGGGCAGTTTTGGGCTAAAGTAGTATACTGGATGAATGCAGTGCTGAGGCTTAACTATGTCATTCAGCCCATGGAGATCTTGTTCCTAGCTAAATTTCAAGGAACAGTCTGTAATTTAAAATTGATTAATATAATTTTATTTTTGGGCAGAAACCTGATATTAAGGAAATGGAAAGCAAGAACGGCACCCACTTTGCGAGAGCTTAAACAAGCCCTGTTAACTCAATGTATGTCTGAACATTACAATTTAAATGGATTGCCCGAGGATCGAGTAGAATTGTTTTTTAAACACTGCAAAGCATTTATATTATCTTTACCAATCGGGATACAAAATACCATAGTTAAACCATATGTTAAATCAGTTTTTTTCCAACTACAAGTACTGGCTGGTATTTTTCCGAGTATCTGGCTATCCACTAACAACGTGGGACCATAGGCGTGGAGGGGTGGCTGGAGATGGAGAAAGCAACCCCCTTTTTAATTTTTAATTTTTCTGTTTTTTTTTTTTTTTTGTTTTGTTTGTTTGTTTGTTCCTATAAAAGTTAATTAAATAGTCAACGATATAAGAGTATAACAAAAAGAGTCTGCAGGGACTCAGATCAGTTATTGAAATACTGTTAAGAGAATGCTCCAAGGTACTATTTCCACGAGTAATTTTATTTAGTTAATAATGTAGAAGAATATGAACTTATGTTTATACATTAAGTGATGCAACTGTCTGGATAAGTTTATTATATTATTGAAGTATAATATATTAACAAAAGACAACGTGGACCTAGATTAGCCCTCCGGTTATTCTTAAAAGAATGAATCTGGGCGTCATCTGTATGAGTATTTAAATTGTGGTAAGGGAAAAAGAAAAACTGTATTTACTTCGTTCTTTATTTCTGTACACCTTTTTTTTGTTTGGAAGATAATTGTCTTGACAACCTTCTTGTAATGCTGTTGAATTATAAATAAATATAGATATAAAAAAAAAAAAAAAAGATATCATATAAGACATCCGTTGTTTTCTGAAAGCTTATCTTGTAAGTCAATGCCATACCAAGCGTCCAGCCTACGATTTATACCTAGGTTTTTTCCCCCCTACCTGTTTTCTTATCATGTTATGCTTCAATTTTATATTTATATCATGCTAGAAACCTTATTAATAGATATTATATTTGTTTCATAAGCTACATTTTATTATAGCATATAATAGTTTACAAGAGTCTATAGTTAACCAATGGTGTTAGATTATCTAAAGAGACTATCCTATTTGAAATGTATGTTGTTAGAAGAATATTTATGCTGACACTATTTTATGGTTAGATGAGATATCTTGGCCAAAGTCTTATTCTGTTCACATTTAGGGCTCCATGTACAAAGCAGCGAAAGCTTCTCTGGAGCCCTTGCGGGGCAGGTTCACATATGCAAGCCTGCTTCCCGCAATGTAAGAAGCAGCGGTTATTAGACCGCTGCTTCTTACACCCTACGCCACCTCTAAGGTGGCAAGGGAAAATCTCAGTGATTGACAGTCCCTTCAGTTGCGCGATTGGTCGCGCAAATGAAGGGGCAGGCATTACACACCCTGATGATTGTGTAATGATACATACGGGCAAGCGGATCAACAGATCCGCTGCCCGTGTGTAGGGAAGGTGGGCGGACAGCTTCAAGAGTTGAGAAGCTGTCTGCCCGCCGGTTAGTACATGGAGCCCTTAATGGATAGTCTATGTTCTTTTAGAGTATATTGGTTCTAATCTCTCTCATCTCTTTAATTCTATATACAATATGCTGTTCTAAGGCCCAAGAGTGGCCACTAAAGTTCCTCCTAGTTTTGAACGTGGCAGGACCCAAGAGTGGCCCCTTCTTATCAGTAGGAGGATTTTAACACAAAAAAAATTCTAGTTCATAATAGTTAATTGAATTTAACTGTGTGTGTCTCTGACATTATTATGTTCAATCTATATTCTGTATTATTCACAAGATACTGTGTATTATGTGTCTTGACTTTGAATGCCTGTTCTGTCATTGCTCTAAACTCAATAAAAGAAAATGATTTAAAAAATAAATAAATAATGATAGGACCAAGAGGTTTCTATAAAGCAATAAAATAAAATAAAAACATAAGTCGCCAAGTCACAGGTAAAATAGCTAGCAAAGATCATAACCATTAATTATAGGGCAAAATGGGGTATGGATTATAATACAGATTGTTTTGTGAGTGTAAATAATAACGCCAGCTTCTCAGGTTAAAGGTGTCTGAAAACAAAGTATAGTGGAGCTTACCAGTTAGTGGGAATCTGTGTAGCGTCTCTTCAGCGTAGGCACCGGTCACTGAATCCTTCCTCTTCGTCCTGGGAGCCCAGACAGAGCACCTCTGCCCAAGGCGCAAACAATCCTGTGAATCAACAAAGTACTTCCGGGCATTACCTGATGCAGAGGAAAAGCAGACATACGGGGTCAAGATGATGCATATAAAAAAAGTTACTTTATTGGAGTTACAGCACTAAAAACAAAAGAGCAACAGCTGAAAATGGCAGCTCAGGGTCACAGCATGGCAAATGCAGACATGTTTTGTGTGGGTCTACCACACATTGGCCTCTATGTATCAAAGGTCTTGCGGATCTGATCTGACAGTGTGGATCAGGTCCGCAAGACCTCGCTAAATGAGGAGAGCAATTGGTCGTCAGCAGGGAGGTGTCAATCAACCCGATCGTACTCGATCGGGTTGAATTGTGGCAATTCCTGTCTGCCTGCTCAGAGCAGGCGGACAGGGTTATGGAGTAGCGGTCTTTAGACTGCTGCTTCATAACTGCTGTTTCTGGCGAGTCTTCAGGCTCGCCAGAAACACGGGCTCACAAGCTCCATACGGAGCTTAATAAATGGACCTCATAATCACTGCTGGTGTTTCTTGATATAAGAAATTTAACCTATTCCAGTTTGTTTGGAATAACAGTGAGGTGCAAGTTCAAAGTTTAAAGATCTAAGGGATTTCAGGCGATTCAAGGAAGGAGACTTTCCAACAAATCTGTGGCATGTTGGTAGTCCCATAATTTCATCCCAAGGGAGAGATAGCAAGTTGGAGATCAGCTCTGCTACTGGAAGGTGAAGCTTCACTATAGACTGGAGGTTTTCACAATTCTGGATGTCCTTAAAGTTAGTAAAATTTAGGTTATTTTCCTGAAAGTCTGTTGTATCCTTATTAATTAGTTTCCTACATATCTCCTCTGCTTCAACGGCATGCTTAGCTTTGTCATGGGGAAACAGCAACTGCCAGTGTTCTATCAGATTCTGCTCCTTTGTCAGAATCTGCTACCTCTGACGGTTCATGCTCTGTATTACGTAAGCGCACTCCACATATGTTAAATAACAATGTGTAGAATGCGATTATGTAAATCTGCAGCATGCATACTCAGAGGTAGCAGATTCTGACAAGGAAGTTGTGTCGGATCTTCCTGCCGCTACAAGATGCTCGCATGTGCTGTTGAAATTGAATACTGTCAAACAAATTAAAAGTGTATATAATATATATAAATATATATATATATATATATATATATATATATATATACAGGACAAAGTTCAATCACTTCTTACAGTAATGAAAAATGTGACAATGTGCTTTTATCATCGTAGTTGTCATCACTGTGACAAGTCATTAAACTGTGTCATGTATATATATATATATATATATATATATATATATACACACATATATATATATATATATATATATATATATTATATGCACTTATAATTTGTTTGACAGCATTCAATTTCAACAACACATGCGCGCATCTTGTAGCGGCAGCAAGATCTGACACAACTTCCTTGTCAGAATCTGCTACCTCTGAATGCGCATGCTGCAGATTTACATAATCGCATTCCACACATTCCTATTTAACATATGTGGAGTTTGATTATGTAATACAGAGCATGTACAATCAGAGGTAGCAGATTCTGACAAAGGACCAGAATCTGATAGAACACCTGGGCTTCAGGACAGTTCCCTCTCCAAGTACATGAGAGGGGAGTTCAAGCAGGATGACACATTAGGGAATTCTGATGTGGGAGGAGTTAGCGCAGCTCACAGATTTTGAATAAAAACTGCTCTGTACTTCATCAACAGGGCTTCTAGGTTTGCGGTAGAAACAATTGTAGATGTAATTAACTGATGGGGGCATCTAGAATAGAGCTCAAAAAGAGAAGGCAGTCTCAATATGACTATGACTACAAGACCCCGGTAACCTGGGGGTGTGTTAGAGCCAAACAACAAGGCTGCCCCCTTATAACTCAGTGGTCCAAATCACGGCTGTGAGGTCTTGGTATCAATTTGTGCTGGGCAATATCAAGCTTCCAAATAAGGTCAGTAGATACACGGATGCTGCAAGATTCCCATGATAATCTGCGGGTTAGCAGGGTCACTCATACAGCATCAGATTTTGCAGCCATTCAGTCCCCTGCTATGATGTACAATACTAAGTGTACCTACTTTTAGTATATAGGCTAAGTGAGTGCCCGCATAAATATTAAAGGGACAGTCTACAATAGAATTGTTATTGTTTTAAAAGATAGATAATCCCTTTATTACCCATTCCCCAGTTTTGCATAACAAACACAATTATATTAAAATACTTGTATCTACGCTACACAGGGACCTGACAGACCCTGACACTTTATAAAACGGAGACATATATCTTTATACAGAGGAGCATTGACTTTGCTGGGCCTGGGCCGAATTGAGACCAAAATTTAATCTCTCTCCTTTTTTTTGTGGTCTGTTCTTGTTGGGCTGCACACAGGGGGCAATTCCATAAAAGCCTGAAGCTCCATACAGAGCTTTCTAAACTAACTATCAACCTCTACAACTACAACTAACAAAGCCACACTCTGTTATTATAACTACAGTGGTCATCACACCTTATACCTATAACAAGCTGACGTATTTCCTAACAGTAGCCATACAACTTGTTGCATGACAGAGGCCTGGTGAACTCAGACGACTTCTGAATAGAGAAACCACGTTTTTCTACATAGAGTTAATTCAAACCTAAATGGTCTGGGCCCACTACTGACCTAAATAGAACTTTCTTGAATAATTTCTTTTTGAGGTGTGCTGGACTTTTAAGGCCCTGTTTGGACTATCTCAAAAGGAAAAGAATGTCACAGCGCAAAGGACCTAAAACAGATAAAGGCAGCAAAATGGCAGCAACCACGCCTTCAGTGTCTACATTTTTTCAACCATCGGATTCCAGTCCAGCAGAACTCTCTAATTCACAAGAACAACCTTCTACAGAGATGCAGACAGAATATACCCCTATGCAATATAAATCATTATTGTCTTTACCATCACAAATTGCAGGTCTTCCCTCCAAATCAGATTTCGAGTCATTGAAGTCCTTTATAAAAGGTGAAATGAGAGACCTGAAAAAGGACTTGAATGATATGAGCTCCAGACTTGATTATATTGAAGAAGGCCAGGAGGCGCTCAACTCCATGGTCAGTACCAATTCCCAACAACTCTCCATACAGGACTCAATGATCCATACCTTACAGGAAAAACTTGAAGACCTTGATAATCGTGGGAGGAGAAATAATCTTAGGATCAGAGGAATTCCTGAGGAGGTCTCATCAGAGCAATTGAAATCTTATGTTACAGATCTGTTCCACTTTCTAAATCCCAGATCATCCCCATTACTTAATGACAAAATTGAACGAATTCATAGAGCGCTGAGACCTCCATCTAAACCCCCTGCTCCACCAAGAGACGTGATTCTCAGGTTCTTGAGATATACTACCAAAGAGGATATATGGCAGGCGGCGAGATCCAGAAGATCAATAAATTTCAAAGATCACACTTTACAAATCTTTCAGGACCTTTGCCCACAGACCATACAGAGGAGAAGAGAGGTCAGGTTTCTCACTAAAGCCCTGCAAGACCATAACATTAGATACCGTTGGGGATTCCCATTCAGTTTGATTATTAATCATAATGGTTCGCAAATCATCTATAAAACCTTCCAAGACCTAGACGACGTGTCCAAGATACTGAACATCAACATTGAACCCCCAGATGAAGATGTCCTTGAGACTTCCACAAGATCTATGGATAAAATTAAGGACCCACCCAAGGAGCAGCGCTCCCAATGGAACAAAGTCCAATCCAAAAGAAGGAAGATGGACAATGTTTCCCCATGCTCAACAAGTCCTCAGGACACTTAATAACTTTGCTAACTGGCAATAATTATCAAACTACATATCCCCTACTACTAGTGATAATTGGATGTGTCGGGGAGTCTTCCTTGACATACATCCACGTGGACTGTTCCTGGTCGGCGGTAGTGGGGTAAGACCTTAAATGTAACCAAAATAATTGTGAATCTGTTTCTGAGTCTTTCACTGTAATGACCCTGTTGTATGTTATTACCTGCTTTTTATCCTCTCACCTACAGCCTCCTCTCATGGATAATTGGCCCAGTCTCAGGAACATTAGATAACTTAAAGATTATTATGTGTAACGTTGTCCGTGCTGAAACTGGATACTGATATTATTAGATAATAATGATGATGTGATATTGAATCTCGCAGTCTTCACCTTTCCTTCCCTCCTCTTTCTATTTCTTCCCTTCCATCCCTCACTATATCCTCCCCCCTCTCTATCCTCGTCCCATTCCCTTCCCCTCCCCACAGGTCCCCACCTGAAAATCCTACATGCTATAAAGTAATTGTCTCAGAGCAATATGCAACACCAGTTATTCCCCAACCAAGGTGTATAGTTTTAAAAATACACTTTATTTTGGATTAGTCTATTGTTTATGTGTACTTTACTTTCAAATGTTTACATATATTGTTTATGCGATGTCTCCTGCTCCATGTTGGTTAAAATCCAATTCTACCTTGAAGTACAAAATTGAACTGCGCTTATTCTTTGTATTGTTATAGATGCAGAAATTTTTCAATGTTGATGGATAAGTTTCACTTTAAAATACTTTCCCATAATGTAAAAGGGCTCAATATCCCACAAAAGAGAACAATAGCTTTTAAAGATTATAAGAGACTTAAATGTGATATTGTGATGCTACAGGAGACCCACTTTAAAAAGGGTCGGGAGCCCCGAGCTTCCTTTAAGAAATTTGGGACAGCTTACTTCTCCTCCAATAACTCAAAACACAACGGGGTATGTACAATGATTAATAAGAATTTTCCCTTCCAGGTAACCTCTATAGATAAGGACAAGCAGGGAAGATATTTGATTATTTCTGGGTTACTGAACAGTAAGCCTTTAACTTTAGCCAACATATATGCACCTAGTCTAGAAGCCACTAAGTTCTATCACCAGCTCTGTAATAAACTCTTAGAATCCTCAAGAGGTAACTTGATAGTCGGAGGGGACCTCAATATTGCCCTAGATCCAATATTAGATTGTTCGGCAGGCAAATCAGCCATCCCCGCTAAGACCTTGAAACTAATTAGGTCCAAGTTAACCACATTGGCTATACACGATGTCTGGAGAATCCACCACCCACATGAAAGGGATTTCACCTTTTACTCACACCCACACCAAAACTATTCCAGAATAGACTACATATTAACAGATGTGAATAATTTAGCGCATGCGAGCCATTCAGAGATACACCCCATAACATGGTCTGACCATGCCATGGTCAGCTGCATGTTTAGCCTCCCTATAGATGTCAGACAATCACAATCTTGGAGACTAGATGAATCCCTTTTAAAGGACCCATTGACACGGATTCACCTAACTAAGGCTATCGAAGACTACTTCGAGATAAATAATACCCCAGATGTGTGTCAGCAGCACATTTGGAACGCCCACAAGTGCTTTCTTAGAGGCGAGATCATTGCCCTAAAGGCAGCCAAATCAAAACAACAGCAACACTACTTGACATAACTACTTACTGACTTAAACAAACTCCAAGAAATACACAAATTATTTCCAAAAGACCGTTCACTCTTGGATAGTCTAGAGCATAAACGACTACAGCTTAACTGTTACTTAGGGAAAGAGGCTAAACGCAACGCTCTATTTCTCAAAAAAAAATATTTTGAAGGCGCTAATAAACAAGGCAGGCTCCTGGCCAGGCAGCTCAGAAAGAAAACTCTTAGCAGATATATCTTACACATCAAAGACGAGAAAGGGAATGACCGGCACTCCTCAAAAGACATAGCAGACTGCTTTAGACATTACTATCATTCATTATATAATCTGTCCGCAGACACCCATCCTCCGACACAGACTGCCATCCAGGGTTATTTGACTCCCCAGGCCCGGATGGATTTTGTAACACTTACTATACAACCTTTAGAGATATTCTGATCCCACACCTCCTGTCTTACTTCCAAAGTATAGAACAAGACAAGGCCTTTCCCCCTATGGCTTTGCAAGCCAACGTTACACTAATCCCAAAGCCAAATAAATCCCCTTTATCTATCTCTAATTATAGACTGATTTCCCTTCTGAATTCAGACACAAAGATTTTTGCTAAAATTATCGCCAATAGACTCAACTTAATATTGCCCACCATTATAAATCGCGATCAGGTTGGCTTCGTACCATATCGAGAAGCTAGAGATAACACAGTGCGTAATCTACACTTGCTATGGTATGCCAAGACAAATCGTATCCCCTCCATTTGGATTTCTACTGACGCTGAAAAGGCCTTCGACAGAGTTGGATGGCCTTTTCTAGAAGCTACTCTATGGGCCTTTGGATTTGGCGAGGAAATATTTAATAAGATCTTTGCGTTATATAACAACCCCAGTGCCAGGATTGCCCTCAATGGAGTCCTATCACCCCCCTTTCAGATTACAAACGGCACCAGGCAAGGTTGTCCCTTGTCTCCCTTGCTTTTCACTTGTCTCATTGAAACTTTAGCTACCAAAATTCGATCCAATACCAATATCCAGGGTTTGAGGGTGGGGGGTGAGCATTACAAATTGTCACTTTTCACAGTCGATATTTTATTTACTTTGTCGTCACCAGTGGAATAAATCCCTCATCTTCTTGAGGAATTGGAGACATTTCATAACCTCTCTAATTATAAAATTAATCAAAATAAGTCTGAGATGCTAGGGGTGGCCATTGACTCCGATACTGAAGACTTAATCACTAAAATATGTCCATTTAAATGGAATAGGGAATCGTTAAAATACCTGGGGATTCACCTAACAGACAATCCTGATCTACTGCTTAAGTTGAACTATCTAAACATTAAAACTGACCTAATACGAGACCTCTCATCCTGGACTAGGAAACGCCTGTCCTGGTTGGGGAGAATAAACACAATTAAAATGAATATCTTCCCCAGACTGCTCTACATCATGCAGACCCTCCCTATACAACTCCCTAGCACATACATACCACAGATGCAGCCGCTGTTTAGCTCGTTCATTTGGAATAGGCGCCCCCCTAGGATAAATAAACTCACAATGTTCCGCCCCACATCCCAGGGAGGCCTGGGAGTTCCGGACATTGATTCATACCGTAAGTCCATATTTCTTCAAAGAATCCTTGATTGGAGGATCCATAGAGACCACAAACGATGGGTCTCTCTGGAAGAGGCACTCAGCCCTAGTATTAATCTTCCTTCTGTGTGTTGGAACCCGGGTTTTCAGGCACTCTTCAAACAAATTAATAATCCAATTACCCAAGAAACACTGAGAACCTGGGAATCATCCAATAGGACAAACCCATATGTCTCCTCCTGCCCAGGCCCCTTAACATCACTTGTCCACAATTCTGAGTTTTCCTTGCTCACTCTGACTAGGGGTTTAGAGATACAATATCATGATTCTGACATTGAGCTTCTGACCCTAACTGCTAATGACCAGTTGATATCCCCAAGACAACTAATTGAAGCAGGCCATAAATGGGCCAATAATTGGTTCATGTACAGGAGGGTGCACCACTATATCACAACACACCAACAACACCTAAACATGCTCCGACCACTGTCCAACATTGAGAAACTATACACTTCAACACCACCAGTTAAGCATAGTCTTTCATATATCAATAGCATTATTACCCAGCTACCACCGGGCAATCTACCACGCTCCATAGAGATGTGGGAGAGGGAACTGGGGGTCATCATCACACCTCAGACAGCAACAAATATCTTTCATAATACCAAGTCAGTTTCAATGTCTGCATCTATTAAAGAGCTTAATTATAAAATATTACACGGTTGGTATCTGACCCCTAAGAGACTCCATAGGCTCTTCTCACAGACCAGTAATCGTTGCTGGAGGTGTGGACATGTTGGTAGTGGCATGAGTCATATGTGGTGGTGGTGGTGCTCCCAGATAAATTCATTGTGGTGAACAATAATAATAGAAATAGAACATATTTTTCAAGTCAGCATCCCATTGGATCCCCTCGTGTGGTTATTAAATAAATCATTTAAGTTACCCCGGGCCCACTTCAAACCTCTGTTAAAAATAATGACGAATAGCTTGAAAGTCCTGATAGCACAAAACTGGAGATCATCAGAGATTCCCTCGCTGGCCATGTGGCGCAACAAAGTCTCAGATTTGATAGATTTAGAAGAGTATGGCTCCTTCTTACATGATAAAAGAGAACAATTTATAGAATTACAATTAACATGGGTAAATTACACTAAATCCATTGAGCCCCAACCTAACCCGCTCGACGATGTATAGAGGCCTTCTGGCTGGTTAGAGAGTAGACTTTGTCCAGACATAAGCGCAGCCTCTGAATAAGATTTTTAGGTAGACATTCATACAGGAAAGAGATAAGCATTGTGACTATTTTGTCATTGTTGTTTTGGTATTGTTTTATGGAAAAAGTTAAAACAAGAATCTAGGGTGCATGGTAATTAATATGTATTTCTTTATGCAAGATTGACTTTGTAACTGTTATTACTGCATTATCCTATGTTGATCTCATTGTATCATGGATTCCTAATAAAAAGTCTTTGAAAAAAAAAAAAAAAAAATAATACTTGTATCTAATGTTATATATTTTATGTAACAATATTTTTGATTAATAGAATTATGAATATTAATAATCAATCATAAAATTATCGTCAGCAATACCTCCAATTAATATAATAGAATCTTATCAATACACCCCAATTAAACATTATATAATTTCTGTAGTGCATTCCAAAATGCTATTGCGGTATCTAGAAATTATGACTATAAAATTATTATAAATATTAATAATTAATCTCAAATGAAATTAATCCTAAATTCTGACTAGTTAATCTTTATATACACATTGACTATATTTATGCAAAAAAAATTGGGTATTGATTAATCAATATTCAATTAATCGTCAGGTACCTCAATATTATGGGCGCAATGTTTCTATGAATTAACCTTTACTCAAACTGAATTAAACATCAAATATTACAATTAGACTTTACAAGAACGATTTATAATTATCCAGAAATATTAACCAATTCAATATATAGCTTATTTAACAACGTTATATCCAAATCTCACAATAAAATCTTAACTCCCACAATCTAATGGAATTTCCAGGGAAATATACAGCTAGATTACGAGTTTTGCGTTATGGTGAAAAAGCAGTGTTATGGCTCTTTTTCACTACCGCTGGTATTCCGTGTTTTGCAGGTATATCTGTACCGCACACTTTTTTGGCCGTAACGCAACGTAACTACGGCAGCTTTCAAAAAGTCCTTTTCAATGGGACTTCCACAGCGCCGGTATTATGAGTTTGCCTGGCAGGCCAAAAAGTGAGCAGTACAAGCTATACCATCAAGATCCATACCATAAACTGAAAGTCAGTAGTTATGGCTTTTATGTTACAGAGCTGTACCATAAAAGTCATATCTAAAGTGCTAAAAAGTACACTAAAACCCATAAACTACCTATTAACCCCTAAACTGAGGCCTTCCCGCATCGCAAACACTATAATAAACATATTAACCCCTAAACCGCCGTACTCCCACATCGCAAACACTAGCTAAATATTATTAACCCCTAATCTGCTGTCCCTAACATCGCCGCAACCTACATTACTGTTATTAACCCCTAATCTGCTGCCCCCAAAATCGCCTCCACTATACTAAAGTTATAAAACCCTAAACCTAACCCTAAGTCTAACCCTAACACCCACTAACTTTAATATAATTAAAATAAATCTAAATAAAAATTACTATTATTACCTAAATAATTCCTATTTAAAACTAAATACTTACCTGTAAAATAAACCTTAAGCTAGCTACAATATAACTAATAGTTACATTGTAGCTATCTTAGGCCTAGATTTAGAGTTTGGCGGTAGCCGTGAAAACCAGCGTTAGAGGCTCCTAACGCTGGTTTTAGGCTACCTCCGGTATTTGGAGTCACTCAAAAAAGGGTCTAACGCTCACTTTTCAGCCGCGACTTTTCCATACCGCAGATCCCCTTACGTCAATTGCGTATCCTATCTTTTCAATGGGATTTTTCTAACTCCGGTATTTAGAGTCGTGTCTGAAGTGAGCGTTAGAATTCTAACGACAAAACTCCAGCCGCGGAAAAAAGTCAGTAGTTAAGAGCTTTCTGGGCTAACGCCGGTTCATAAAGCTCTTAACTACTGTACTCTAAAGTACACTAACACCCATAAACTACCTATGTACCCCTAAACCGAGGCCCCCCCACATCGCCGCCACTTGATTAAATTTTTTTAACCCCCTAATCTGCCGACCGCCACCTACGTTATCCTTATGTACCCCTAATCTGCTGCCCCTAACACCGCCGACCCCTATATTATATTTATTAACCCCTAATCTGCCCCCCTCAACGTCGCCTCCACCTGCCTACACTTATTAACCCCTAATCTGCCGAGCGGACCGCACCGCTATCATAATAAAGTTATTAACCCCTAATCCGCCTCACTAACCCTATAATAAATAGTATTAACCCCTAATCTGCCCTCCCTAACATCGCCGACACCTAACTTCAATTATTAACCCCTAATCTGCCGACCGGAGCTCACCGCTATTCTAATAAATGTATTAACCCCTAAAGCTAAGTCTAACCCTAACACTAACACCCCCCTAACTTAAATATAATTTAAATCTAACGAAATTAATTAACTCTTATTAAATAAATTATTCCTATTTAAAGCTAAATACTTACCTGTAAAATAAATCCTAATATAGCTACAATATAAATTATAATTATATTATAGCTATTTTAGGATTAATATTTATTTTACAGGTAACTTTGTATTTATTTTAACCAGGTACAATAGCTATTAAATAGTTAAGAACTATTTAATAGCTAAAATAGTTAAAATAATTACAAAATTACCTGTAAAATAAATCCTAACCTAAGTTACAATTAAACCTAACACTATACTATCATTAAATTAATTAAATAAAATACCTACAATTACCTACAATTAAACCTAACACTACACTATCAATACATTAATTAAATACAATACCTACAAATAACTACAATGAAATTAACTAACTAAAGTACAAAAAATAAAAAAGAACTAAGTTACAAAAAATAAAAAAATAATTACAAACATAAGAAAAATATTACAACAATTTTAAACTAATTACACCTACTCTAAGCCCCCTAATAAAATAACAAAGACCCCCAAAATAAAAAATGCCCTACCCTATTCTAAATTACTAAAGTTCAAAGCTCTTTTACCTTACCAGCCCTGAACAGGGCCATTTGCGGGGCACGCCCCAAGAAGTTCAGCTCTTTTGCCTGTAAAAAAACACATACAATACCCCCCCCAACATTACAACCCACATACCCCTAATCTAACCCAAACCCCTCTTAAATAAACCTAACACTAAGCCCCTGAAGATCATCCTACCTTGTCTTCACCTCACCGGGTATCACCGATCGGTCCTGGCTCCAAAATCTTCATCCAACCCAAGCGGGGGCTGGCGATCCATCATCCGGTGGCTGAAGAGGTCCAGAAGAGGCTCCAAAGTCTTCATCCTATCCGGGAAGAAGAGTAGATCCGGACTGGCAGCCATCATCTTCCAAGCGGCATCCTCTATCTTCATCCGATGAGGACCGGCTCCATCCTGAAGACCTCCACCTCGGACCCATCTTCATCCGGCGACGTCCAACTGAAGAATGACGGTTCCTTTAAGGGACGTCATCCAAGATGGCGTCCCTCGAATTCCGATTGGCTGATAGGATTCTATCAGCCAATCGGAATTAAGGTAGGAATATTCTGATTGGCTGATGGAATCAGCCAATCAGAATCAAGTTCAATCCAATTGGCTGATACAATCAGCCAATCAGATTGAGCTCGCATTCTATTGGCTGTTCCAATTTAAGGGGGGTTTGGGTTAGATTAGGGGTATGTGGGTGGTGGGTTGTAATGTGGGGGGGGGTATTGTATGTGTTTTTTTTTACAGGCAAAAGAGCTGAACTTCTTGGGGCATGCCCCGCAAAGGGCCCTGTTCAGGGCTGGTAAGGTAAAAGAGCTTTGAACTTTAGTAATTTAGAATAGGGTAGGGCATTTTTTATTTTGGGGGTCTTTGTTATTTTATTAGGGGGCTTAGAGTAGGTGTAATTAGTTTAAAATTGTTGTAATATTTTTCTTATGTTTGTAATTATTTTTTTATTTTTTGTAACTTATTTCTTTTTTATTTTTTGTACTTTAGTTAGTTTATTTCATTGTAGTTATTTGAAGGTATTGTATTTAATTAATGTATTGATAGTGTAGTGTTAGGTTTAATTGTAGGTATTTTATTTAATTAATTTAATGATAGTATAGTGTTAGGTTTAATTGTAACTTAGGTTAGGATTTATTTTACAGGTAATTTTGTAATTATTTTAACTATTTTAGCTATTAAATAGTTCTTAAATATTTAATAGCTATTGTACCTGGTTAAAATAAATACAAAGTTACCTGTAAAATAAATATTAATCCTAAAATAGCTATAATATAATTATAATTTATATTGTAGCTATATTAGGATTTATTTTACAGGTAAGTATTTAGCTTTAAATAGGAATAATTTATTTAATAAGAGTTAATTAATTTCGTTAGATTTAAATTATATTTAAGTTAGGGGGGTGTTAGTGTTAGGGTTAGACTTAGCTTTAGGGGTTAATACATTTATTAGAATAACGGTGAGCTCCGGTCGGCAGATTAGGGGTTAATAATTGAAGTTAGGTGTCGGCGATGTTAGGGAGGGCATATTAGGGGTTAATACTATTTATTATAGGGTTAGTGAGGCGGATTAGGGGTTAATAACTTTATTATGATCAAAAATAAAAGTGAGGGGGCGCCCTAAATGTGAATGTGGAGATATAACCAGATAATAATATATTTATATCTAGATATTACTAAAAAATAACAAATTGAAAATATAATGGTATATCATACCAATGAACAGTGTTCACCAGTGAATATGTGATGCAAATATATATATATATATATATATATATATATATATATAGAACAATGTGAAGTATTAGCCAGTGTTAGCAAATGACAAAAAGAAACAATATAATACAAGTAATGAAATAAAAAACAAACAAAGTGACAATAATGTGAAAGTCTCTGTTGAGGAAAAAGGCAGCTATCTGTGATGATCCAGGCCAGGATCCAGGAGCGGCAATCTATGAAGAGAAAAAACAGAAGCGCCACATGGCCCAATATCGTTTGGTCCAGAACTAATAAAGCTTAAGGTAATGAGTAAACTCACATTTAGTAGAGCACCTCAATTAGTGCTAACAATGCAGTCTGGGATCTAATCAGTCACCCAGAAGACCAACTTCCTGCACAGGAACTGATATCTGTATAGACAGAAAGGAGACACAGGTGCCTATATGGCCTAGTATTGTTGGTGCAAAGATGTAAATACAAGCAGAGAGAGGAGTGGTACTCACAATGGGTGAAGCACCTCTTGTGGTGCTATAGAGGCATGAAGGGATTAATTCAGTCACCCAACAGACTTGTGGCCAGACATCCAGGTGGAAATAGAGGTGTAGATGGATCCCACAGTTGACCAAAGGGAGTTTTTCCTCAGGTAAAAGATTAACAGTATATCCCAATAAAAGGATACCAGCAAGTGTTCAAAATGTTAAAAATGACTTTAATAAAATTATAAAATCACTCGGCAGATTAGGGGTTAATAAGTGTAGGCAGGTGGAGGCGACGTTGTGGGGGGCAGATTAGGGGTTAATAAAAATAATATAGGGGTCGGCGGTGTTAGGGGCAGCAGATTAGGGGTACATAAGGATAATGTAAGTAGCGGCGGTTTACGGAGCGGCAGATTAGGGGTTAAAAATAATATGCAGGGGTCAGCGATAGCGGGGGCGGCAGATTAGGGGTTAATAAGTGTAAGGCTAGGGGTGTTTAGACTCGGGGTACATGTTAGGGTGTTAGGTGCAGACGTAGGAAGTGTTTCCCCATAGCAAACAATGGGGCTGCGTTAGGAGCTGAACACGGCTTTTTTGCAGGTGTTAGGTTTTATTTCAGCTCAAACAGCCCCATTGTTTCCTATGGGGGAATCGCGCACAAGCACGTTTTTGAGGCTGGCCGCGTCCGTAAGCAACTCTGGTATCGAGAGTTGAAGCTGCGTTAAATATGCTCTACGCTCCTTTTTTGGAGCCTAACGCAGCCTTTATGTGGACTCTCAATACCAGAGTTATTTTTATGGTGCGGCCAGAAAAAAGCCGGCGTTAGCTACGCGGGTCCTTACAAAACTCTAAATCTAGCCGTTAGGTTTTATTTTTATTTCACAGTTTGTATTTATTTTAACTAGGTAGACTAGTTAGTAAATAGTTATCAACTATTTACTAGCTACCTAGTTAAAATAAATACAAATTTACCTGTAAAATAAAACCTAACCTGTCTTACACTAACACCTAACATTACACTACAATTAAATAAATTACATTAATTAAATACAAATAACTAAATTACAAAAAAACAACACTAAATTACACAAAATAAAAAATTTTTATCAAATATTTAAACTAATTACACCTAATCTAATAGCCCTATCAAAATAAAAACGCCCCCCCCCAAAATAAAAGAAACCCCTAGCCTAAACTAAACTGCCAATAGCCCTTAAAAGGGCCTTTTGCGGGGCATTGCCCCAAAGAAATCAGCTCTTTAACCTGTAAAAAAAATACAAACAACCCCCCCAACATTAAAACCCACCACCCACACAACCAACCCCCCCCCAAATAAAATCCTATCTAAAAAAACCTAAGCTCCCCATTGCCCTGAAAAGGGCATTTGGATGGGCATTGCCCTTAAAAGGGCATTTAGCTCTTTTCCATTGCCCAAAGTCCCTAATCTAAAATTAAAACCCATCCAATAAACCCTTAAAAAAACCTAACACTAACCCCCAAAGATCCACTTACAGTTTTTGAAGACCGGACATCCATCCTCAATGAAGTCTTCATCCAAGCGGCAAGAAGTCCTCAATGAAGCTGGGAGACGTCTTCATCCAAGCGGCAAGGAGTGGTCCTCCAGACCAGAAGTCTTCATCCAGGCGGCATCTTCTATCTTCATCCTTCCGACGCGGAGCAGCTCCATCTTCAAGACATCCGGCCTGTAGCATCCTCTTCTTTCCACGGCTACTGAAGAATGAAGGTTCCTTTAAGGGACATCATCGAAGATGGCATCCCTTGAATTCCAATTGGCTGCTAGAATTCTATCAGCCAATCGGAATTAAAGTTGAAAAAATCCTGTTCCAATCAGCCAATAGAATGCAAGCTCAGCTGATTGCATCAGCCAATAGGATTTTTTCAACTTTAATTCTGGATGAAGACTTCTGCCTATCTGGAGGACCACTTCTTGCCTCTTGGATGAAGACTTCTCCCGGCTTCATTAAGGACTTCTTTCCACTTGGATAAAGACTTCTCCCGGCTTCGTTGAGGATGGATGTCCGGTCTTCAAAAACTGTAAGTGGATCTTCGGGGGTTAGTGTTAGTTTTTTTTAAGGGTTATTGGGTGGGTTTTATTTCTAGCTTAGGGTCTGAAAAAGAGCTAAATGCCCTTTTAAGGGCAATGCCCATCCAAATGCCCTTTTCAGGGCAATGGGGAGCTTAGGCTTTTTAGATAGGATTTTATTTGGGGGGGTTGGTTGTGTGGGTGGTGGGTTTTACTGTTGGGGGGTTGTTTGTATATTTTTTTTTACAGGTAAAAAAGCTGATTTCTTTGGGGCAATGCCCCACAAAAGGCCCTTTTAAGGGCTATTGGCAGTTTAGTTTAGGCTAGGGTTTTTTTTTATTTTGGGGGTGGGTTATTTTGATAGGGCTATTATATTTGGTGTAATTAGTTTAAATATTTGATAATTTCCATTTTATTTTGTAATTTAGTGTTTGTTTGTTTTTGTAATTTAGTTAATTGTATTTAATTAATGTAATTTATTTAATTGTAGTGTAAGGTTAGGTGTTAGTGTAAGACAGGTTAGGTTTTTTTTTTACAGGTAAATTTGTATTTATTTTAACTAGGTAGCAAGTAAATAGTTAATAACTATTTACTAACTAGTCTACTTAGTTAAAATAAATACAAACTTGCCTTTGAGACATAAATAAAACCTAAGATAGATACAATGTAACTATTAGTTATATTGTAGCTAGCTTAGTGTTTATTTTACAGGTAAGTATTTAGTTTAAATATACAAAGATATGCAATGGTCAGCTCTCTGTCGTAGGAGGGTCAGTATCCTGATGATAGCAAATGGTCTGAAAAAAGAAAAACACAGAGGCGCCCAATGGCCTAATACCACAATGACTAGGCAGAAACAGGATTTGTAAGAATTATACTCACAAACAAGCAGCACAGAAGGTGCAAGAATTCAGACTGGAACCTCACAGTTGCCCAGCAAACTGAACAGACACGACCAGGTAACCAGTGGTGTTAATTCACTTAGAGGATCCACCAGGTTCCTATAAGGGGAGATACAGAGCCAACATAGCCCAGCACAGTTTGTACGAATGTATATGTGTATAGGAAATAGGCACACTTACATATAGTAAAGCACCTCCAGGTGCAATACCCACAGGCTGGGACTTCTCAGCTGCCCAGCTGACTGTTTCCAGAGAATGCAGCAAATGATATGGTTCCTGAATCGAATGTCAGGGATAAAAACTCAACACATAAAAGAGCAAACTCTGAAATAGTGAAAGTCAGTTTGTACAGACTAAATCCTAAATGGAGTATAGGCGCATTCACAGAAAGTCACTGTAAATACAGGGCATCCCACGGCTGTTACATACACCCCACTCACTCTCCAGCCTACTCTTACTGGACTATTATAGCGGGCATCAATATATCCTTATACCTGTGGAAATGCTCTCGCTTCTTCACCGGTTAGGCTTAGCGTCCTCGTAGGGGAAACCACGCTGCTCCAGGTCACGCCCAGTGACGTCCTCAGTTCCTCTGATCCAATGACAGCACCGCTCCCGCTCACACCCACTCCCGCACTGTTAGTGATGAATGAACCGGCATAAGCAAGTCTATAAACAGATGAACGATTCACCACGGGATGGGTAAAATAAAATCCAAAACTTTATTACGTCTTCAAGTAAGACAGCATACGATAAAATCCAAATTCTTGGTAATGGCACAAAACATCAAACTTTCATACAGCAAAATGGTGTGGCACTAATGGCTTATGCGTTTCAGCCCAAAAGCCGTAATCATAGCCTGTAGTACCTAGAGACACACCTGCTAAAATAATCACAAAGCTAATACAATTGGTCAAACTTTAAAATGAAAAACACACCCTTCCGCTGGACGAAAGATATTAACCATTTCAAGATTGACATGCTATACCAAAATGCTCCTATAGTTTAGCTTACCGAGAGGATACATAAGAGAATGTATTAATCAAAAAGGGGAATACTAATAATACAAAATATACTGTGTAGAGTGCAAGACAGTGGAAAAAGTTATATACATAATTGTTGAAAATTAAGTACATATAAGAGAAACAAAATCACAATATGATCATAGTGACTTATAATAATATGCATAAATACTTTCTACATAAACATCAGTGAATAAATAATAGCACTAACATAGCATAGTATCCTGAAAAAAGAAAAGAAATAAGAACCTAGTAATGCAAAAGATTATATTAGTACAATACTAATTTATGGGCATAAAATAAACTAATATTATAACAAGAATACAACCCAAATGATGATAAAATGCAGCATATCAACTAGTTCTACAGCAGAATGAGATATATACTGTATATAAGCATATGTGCAAAAACTAAATAAGCTTAATGAATAAAAGCATAGAGAGTAAAATAATATCATTATATAGCAGAGACTCTAATCACTGTCAGGGTAGACAAATACATGTCAAGCCCTGATAATACCGGTAAGTATAACATATATAATACCCCAGATGTCAGTGTAAAGCGCTGCAATGTCACAATGCTACCATAGTATAAAGAACCCAATACAACTAGTGAATAGACTGCTTACAAAACACAAGGCATCAGGATTGTAAAGTAATATGCTAGAGCCATCATCATTTTTAAGCAGTATACTTAAAGTTCTATTCCCAAACATTCATAATGTCATATTTCGAATTTAAACCTTTGGGGATCCTGGTCCCCAAAGTAAAAATCCAATATGCCTCTCTTTTTTGTAGGATCATATCAATGTTACCACCTCTTTTCGGTCTAATGACTTTGTCAATAGCGCACCAAGAGAAAGAGGAAAGATTCCCTCCATGATACAAACCAAAGTGTTGCACAATCGGTGTAGAAGACCTAGTGGTCTTAAAGGAGGATAGATGTTCCCTGATTCTCGTGTTAACATCTCTTGAGGTGAGTCCTACATATTGAACCCTGCATAGCGCACATTCAATAAGGTATATGACATATTTAAATGTGCAATTCAAACAAGATTTAATCTCATATGTTTTTCCTGTAACAAAGCTATCAAAGGTAGCTGAAATTTTTGCATAGTCACAGGGTTTACATTTTGAAAGTCCACATCTAAACATGCCAAGAGGTTTTAACCATGAACTCCCCAGATGAAATACAGCAGCAAGTGTATTAATAAAAATTACTTTATTAAAAGCAACACGTTTCTCAGCCTCTATGGGGCTGTTTCTTCAGGCTAATGATTAAAAACATGAACATACACTTGCTATTTAAAAAACATGAACAAAGCTGATAGGTGGGATGTTAATTGGGAACATGTGTATCCAATCTAATTGGAACAGTTACCATGGATACTCTGGTAAACATACAAACATAATTCACTAGTAGTGCTATCTTTTATACACATTGATAGGATTATACAAAATGCAACCTAATTCATCATACATTGTATCTAGGGTTTCAATTCATAGGTGGTCCCAATAATACTTGAGTACAAATAACAATACAAAAGCATCCAAACACTGGGCCCAACCACCGATTAATGAGATCAACCCCACCCCCTACCCTCCCTCAGATACCAAAACATCCAGATACCAGAACCACTACTCACAGTAACATCAAAATGTTTGTTGCACTGATAAAATCTTTCTCAAAATGTGTTTGGTATTTAGATCGCCAAACTATATATCACAATACTGTGTAGTATGGCACTTTAGTTCACGATCAACAGCTGTTGTCCACGAACATCCGGGTATTGTGGGAATGCCCACACAATGATTGTCATGAATGATTGGATCAGCCAATAGGATTGAAGCTCAATTCTATTGGCTGATTGCATCAGCCGATAGGATTTTTTACCCTTTAATTCCGATTGGCTGATAGAATGCTATTCAAGGGACTTCATTTAAAGGAAACTTCATTCTTCAAGAGCCATCGAAAGAAGAGGATGCTGCGCGCCGGATGTCTTGAAGATGGAGCCGCTCCGCGTCGGAAGGATAAAGATAGAAGATGCCGTCTGGATGAAGACTTCTGCCCGCCTGGAGGACGACTTCTTGCCGCTTGTATGAAGACTTCTCCCGGCTTTGTTGAGGACTTCTTGCCGCTTGGATGAAGACTTCTCCCGGCTGGATGAGGATGGATGTCCGGTCTTCAAAAACTGTAAGTGGATCTTCGGGGGTTAGTGTTTGGTTTTTTAAGGGTTTATTGGGTGGGTTTTATTTTTAGATTAGGGACTTTGGGCAACATAAAAGAGCTAAATGCCCTTTTAAGGGCAATGCCCATCCAAATGCCCTTTTCAGGGCAATGGGGAGTTTAGGTAGTTTTGTTTTTGGGGGGGTTGGTTGTGTGGGTGGTGGGTTTTACTTTTGGGGGTTGTTTGTATTTTTTTTTACAGGTAAAAGAGCTGATTTCTTTGGGGCAATGCCCCGCTAAAGTCCCTTTTAAGGGCCATTGGCAGTTTAGTGTAAGCTAGGGTTTTTTTATTTTGGGGGGGGCTTTTTTTATTTTGATAGGGCTATTAGTGTAATTAGTTTAAATATTTGATAATCTCTTTTTTATTTTGTGTAATTTAGTGTATATTATTTTTTTGTTATTCAGATAAATGTATTTTGTTAATTTAATTTATTTATTTTTAGTGTAATGTTAGGTTTTAGTGTAAGACAGGTTAGGTTTTATTTTACAGGTAACTTTGTATTTATTTTAACTAGGTAGATAGTAAATAGTTAATAACTATTTACTAACTAGTCTAACTAGTTAAAATAAATACAAACTTACCTGTAAAATAAAAATAAAACGGAGGCGTGTCAAAGAAACAGAGATGGTCGGTCGCATTTTCTGAAGCTCTTCAAGAGATTTATACAATCTGCATATAAACATAAAGTCTAGACGGCATCTAACTAATCTAAATACATTGACAGAACCTAAGATCCTAACTGCTCAGAGATATACGACTCACACTGTGATCTGGCAGTAAAGACTTACTCTCAGATAGCCCTGATGGCAGTTTGCGTCCTACAGCAAAAATTTTCACCCCCCCCCCAGGCCAGGGTAAAGTGCCACGCTATAATCATGCTGGCGAGCAGAGACTATTATGATTCAGTGAGCCCTCTTATTAAAGAAATTGAACAAAAGCTCCACCACAACTTAGCTGATATCATTACGACTCTGCAAGGATATGATCAGGAAGTTTCTTTACCTACCGAGCAAGAAATGGAGCCCGCCGCGCCAATTAGAGCCCAATCATATGGGGCTAAAAAATTGCAATGTGTTCCAGCAACAGAACTCTCTCGATGTGGTGTGTTGGGAACGGCGGAGGAGAGAGAAATACAACGGACAAATACACTATCTTTAGTATTATCAGAGATGTGATGTCCCAGCGTATCATAAAATGCACCAAGAAGTCAACACGGAAACATCTCCTAGTCCGCTGGAGCGATCTCACATGCTACAAAACGCAAATATCGTTCCAGTGTTGTCGGCAGGCGACACAATATTCACCCAGCTCATCCAGATTATTAAGGGGGTCATGCTCATGGTGATTCTTTGGGGTGTTGCGGCTGGACCCCTGGAGGCTACTGTGGCTGTTACCAGCTGCTCGAAGATGATACAAGTAGCACCTTCCGTTGTTCTGGCATACGAGAAATGTATAACTCTATATACATCTTATCACATTGCAGCTTTGAAACTTGTCCTTAAGCCTGGTCTGCCGTGCCTGGGTATAGTTACCTTTGACTCTCTAACCGCAGTATTGCTTGTGACTTTGGTCCCTTTGGGGTCTTGGCTATTTGGGCTTGAGATAGAGCTGCCACAGATACAAATTGCTCCCCCTGATAGTACACTCCAACGTGGCATAAGTTAAGTTTCATCAAATATCAGATATATAAGGGAATTCACTTCATGCAATATCCCAAACGTATTTCTTCCGTCCAGTTTGTTGTTTTACATACACTAATGTTGTTAGATTTAAAGGGACATGAAACCCACATTTTTTCTTTCATGATTTAGGAAGAGAATGCAATTTTAAACATCTTTCTAATTTACTTCTATTATCTAATTCGTTTTATTCTCTTGATATGCTGTGCTGAAAAGCATATCTAGATATGATTCAGTAGCTGCTGATTGGTTGCTGCACATAGAAGCCTCGTGTGATTGGCTCACCCATGTGCATTGCTTTTTCTTCAACTAAGGATATCTAAAAAATGAAGCAAAATAAATAATAGAAGTAAATTGTAATGTTGTTTAAATTTGAATTCTCTATATGAATCATGAAAGAAAGATTTTGGGTTTAGTGGCCCTTTAAGCATTTGTAGTTTTCCACTGCTCCTAGCATTACTCTCATAAACATATTCCCCAAATTATTCATTTTGGTGTATATATATTTTATTGAATGCTTATACTCAAGCTGAGGTCAATTCATTTTGCTTATAAATTTAAATGACTCTTTACTTAGTAACATGTCAGGCCATGCTTAAAATTATAGGAGATATTATAGTCCAGTTATAGGAGATATTATAGTCCAGTTAGAATTTGAACAGGATAACTGTCTATTTCATGTGTATTGAGTGTATTTATTTCAGATGCTGTCAGCATTTGTTATGCCACTTTTAGACTTGTGAACACTAAGCTAATAACATTATATTATGGCCTATCTCTACTACATAAGCGGGCTCTTATTATTATTATCTACTCTCAGCCAATAGTCCCGCTGGGGAGCAGAGGTTGGTGACCTCTTTTGAGAATCTAGGGTGTTTTAATATGTTCCCAGAAATACAGTTAAATACCTTATGCAACCTTCTCCTCTTTCTTTGTTACTGGAAATGAGCTATACTACACATTACTAGTACATACATTTCTAAGTTCATATAGGAAAGATTTTTCTTTTTAAGAGCTCCGTGTAATTAGACTCACAAGTATGATCGGGTCCTGTAGGGACCATAGTCATCATTAGCTAATTTATTAATTTTAAAATTCACCCTATTTGGTGAATTCTTTAGCAGTATTAACCTGCTACCTAATGCTAATTTTCCTCTTCTACACTATATGTATCAATAGGTACAAGAGTTACCTTCTATGTCAAGTGAGGAAACATGTATTACAACCTAGTAAACGCAGGTACCTCTCAGTTAAGATAGCTTGTTCTTATGTTATATAGTTCAATTTAAAGTATCACTATATTAGGCCTTACTTCATGATAAAGAGGTGCTACAGTAACTTGCATAAAATAAAAATTGTAAGGTATCATTTGCAAGACCAGCTATATTGTAAACTGTGATACACCAGAAGTATGGTATGCCATATTAGCCCTAAGAATAGAGGTCATAAGCCTCCACACAATATATGTCCCTCTAGTTTGAGCTCATTTATTTAGATTATGATAAGTATCAGGAGTTGTATTTCTGTAATGTGACGTAAACCTTGAGGTTACTCTTGTACTTCTTTTCTATTAAGTTCAACAAATGCATGTTTTCATATTGTGGAGGTGATGTTTATGCTATGAATGTTGTATTGCTAAATACCTGAATAAAAAAACTTTGATTTGAAAAAAGAAATAAATATAAAACCTAAGATTAGCTTAGAGTTTATTTTACAGGTAAGTATTTAGTCTTAAATAGGTATTATTTAGGTAATAATAGTAATTTTTATTTAGATTTATTTTAATTATATTAAAGTAAGGGGTGTTAGGGTTAGGTTTAGGGCTTAATATATTTATTTAGTATTAGTGATGTGGGAGGCCAGAGGTTTAGGGATTAATAACTTTAGTATAGTGGCGGCGGCAACGTCGGGGGTGGCAGATTAGGGGTTAATAAGTGTAGGTAGGTGGCGGCGATGTCAGGGGCGGCAGTTTAGGGGTTAATAAGTGTAATGTAGGTGTCGGCGATGTCAAGGGCAGCAGATTAGGGGTGTTTAGACTTGGGGTTTATGTTAGGGTGTTAGGTTTAAACATATATTTTCTTTCCCCATAGGTATCAATGGGGCTGCGTTACGGAGCTTTACGCTCCGTTATTGCAGGTGTAAGGCTTTTTTTTAGCCGGCTCTCCCCATTGATGTCTATGGGGAAATCGTGCACAAGCACGTAAAACCAGCTCAAAGCAGCGCTGGTATTTGTGTGCGGTATGGAGCTCAACGCTGCCATATTGCCCGCAAACGCAGATTTTTGGAAACCTGTAATAGCAGCGCTATTAAAGGTGAGCGGTGGAAATAACTTGCAAGATATTACCGAGCCACTCATAACGCAAAACTCGTAATCTGGCCGAGAGATTGTTATACAATTATCAATTCAACACAATAGCCAATTTATGTGCAATTGTTAAGAGAGTTCCCAGTAAACATAAAATGAGTTTATAAATATAGAATACAAAACCTTTCCTCTCAACAGTAAATTGCTTAATGCTAAATATGATTATTGATAGACTACACAGGCCTATGGAACACCTAACTGTAACTACAAATTACACTTACAAATCACAGCTACACTTAAACTACTGCTATAGAGAATACCTTTAATTTAAAATATTAAATATATTTAACAATTGCCATAGATTACCAGCCCTAATAAGAGTTTAATCTCCCAGATAACTCTATTGTCATATATTTAAGGGAGATATTGCACAATCTGAAGGTGAATAGTAGGTCCAATTTGTTTACTCTTTCGGTATAAAGAGGGTCCCAAACATTTATCTCACAAAGACTTGTATATCCAAAGCAGCAAGTTAACCAGGCAAAGGTCAGGCTCAGTCAGTCACAAATCAAAGTAAGCAGCATCAGCCCCTTTCACCTTCTGTGCTAAGAGTTTTATCTCTGATAAACTCCTCCCCATTTTTTTTTTAATAATTCAATAGAATTTCTCTGGGTACACCCTTTGAGCCGGAGCTCACCTCTCATAGGTTACTGGGAATTGCCATTGGTTATCCAATCCCCATGATTACATTTCTTTTTGGCTGCAATTCTCACACTAGACACCGGGGGCCACAGGCAACTGAAATGTAGCTTTGTTTGCAAAATCTTAACTGTATTTCAACTATATATATGTTTTATAGAAATGTATATTTAATACATTTATAAATTTCACTAGTGGGAAAGCCTGCCCAGAGGGCAGTCTATTGTGGTGATGGAACCACTGAACCACCCTGCCATTTTCGGAAGGGAAGTCTATTGTGGTGACGGAACCACCTTGCCATTTTCAGAATCCACCTGGATGCAGCGTAAGCTTACGCTGCATCCAGGTGGATTCTTTCACCACCCTGCCATCCAGGTGGATTCCGAAAAAAGCAGGGTGGTGAAAGAATCCATCCAGGTGGATTCTTTCACCACCCCTTTTGCTCTCTCTCCCCGTCTCTTTTGCTCTCTCTCCCCCCTCTCTTTTGCTCTCTCTCCCCCCTCTCTTTTGCTCTCTCTTCCCATTCTCTTTTGATCTCTCCCCCTCTCTTTTGCTCTGTCTCCCCCCTCTCTTTTGCTCTGTCTCCCCCCTCTCTTTTGCTCTGTCTCCCCCCTCTCTTTTGCTCTCTCTCCCCTCTCTTTTGCTCTCTCTCCCCCTGTCTTTTGCTCTGACTCCCCCTCTCTTTTGCTCTCTCTCTCCTCTCTGTTTTGCTCTCTCTCCCACCTCTCTTTTTGCTCTCTCTCCCCCTTCTCTTTTTGCTCTCTCTCCCCCTTCTCTTTTGATCTCTCCCCCCCTCTCGTTTGCTCTCTCTCCCCCCTCTCGTTTGCTCTCTCTCCCCCCTCTCGTTTGCTCTCTCTCCCCCCTTTTTTTGCTCTCTTTCCCCTCTCAGTCTATGTTTTTTTAATTAAAAAAAAAAATTAACTACTGAAAAAAATAAACAAATGATCAAAAATAAAAAAATGAAACCTAATCCCTAGGAATATAAAGCCCCCCCAAAATAAAAACACCCCCTTATCTAATGCTAAACTACCAATAGCCCTTAAATGGGCTTTTTGTAGGGCATTGCCCTATGTTAAACAGCTCTTTTTCAGTTACCAAAAATTCTAAGTCCTCCTAACAGTTATCCCCCCAAAATAAATAAAGCTAACACTAAAATACCTAAACTATCCATTGCCCTGAAAAGGGCATTTGTATGGGCATTGCCCTTAAAAGGGCATTCAGCTCATTTGCTGCCCATCCCTAATCTAAAAAATATAAAAAAAAAAACAACCTAAGTCTAACTCCTAAAAATTAAAAAATTAAACCTAAATTTAAAGTAACCTAAATTACAGAAACTAAAAAAAATCTAATATTACAGAAAATAAAAAAACAAATTACCAAAGTTTACAAAATTAAACCTAATTCCTATGAAAATAAAAAAGCACCCCCAAAATAAAAACACCCCCTAATCTAAGAATAAACTGCCAGTAGCCCTTAAAATGGCTTTTTGCAGGGCATTGCCCCAAGACAACAGCTTTTTTACAGAAAAAAAGTCTAAGTCCCCCTAACAGTAAACCCCCCCAAAATAAAAGAACCTAACACTAAAAAACCTAAACTACCCATTGCCCTGAAAATGGCATTTATTTGGGCATTGCCCTTAAAAGGGAATTTAGCTCTTTTACTGCCTATCCCTAATCTAAATAAAACAACCTCCCCAAAAAAAATTAAAAAAACCTAAGTCTAACCCCCAAGTTGGTACTCACCGTTCCTGAAGTCCGGCGGAGAAGGTCCTGTTCCATGCGGTGAAGTCTTCTTCCAAGCGGCGACTTCTGGAACATCCGGCGCAGAGTGGAGCTGAAGACCGATGACCGCGGAACTGAAGACCGGCGACCCTGGAACTGAAGACCGGCGACCCTGGAACTGAAGACTGGCAACCACAGAGCAATGGAGTATGGAGGATTCTCTTCGGACGATCTCCGCCGTACACTGAATAGTGAATTCAAGGTACGTGATTAAAGATGGCGTCCCTTGAATTCCTATTGGCTGATTTGATTCATCAAATTCAAATCAGCCAATAGGATGAGAGCTACTGAAATCCTATTAACTGTTTAAATCAACCAACATTCCATTGAGGATGCGTGTGCAACTGCCGACAGCAACGAACATTACAAACGCAATTATAGTATAGATAGTTTTAATTAAATTATCTGGTCAATACATGGTGGGATATTTATCAAGCCATCAACTTTGTTGCATTCGATGGCACCAATACGCTCGCCTAACATTGCGGCCGCGGACCTGAATATGCTCTCCATATTTATAAAAAAAGCCGGCAAAAAGACGCGCACCAAGTACGGGGCAATGAGCATAGGATTGTTGTTAACTAACAGTCATCGATCTTGCGTCTATTCGGCTTTTTACCAACTTTATTTATACCCTGTCACTAAACGCCGCCACTATACTAAAATGTTTAACCCCTATCCCACCGCTCCCGGACCCTGCTGCCACCTAAATAAAGTTATTAACCCCTATCCCGCCGCTTCCTGACCCCGCTGCAACCGAAATACAAGTATTAACCCCTATCCCGCAGCTCCCGGACCCCGCCACCACTAAATAAAGTTATTAAACCCTATCCCGCCGCCACATATTAACCCCTAAACCTTTGGCCTCCCACATCACTACCACTAACTAAACCTATTAACCCCTAAACCACTAGCCCCCCACATAGCCATAAACTAAATTAAGCTATTAACCCCTAAACCTAACAAACCGCTAACTTTAAATTAAAATGACAACATCCCTATCTTAAAATAAATTTAAACTTATCTGTAGAATTAAAATAAACTATTTTAAACTATTAATTAACCTACCCTAACTATTATACTACACTTAAATTAACTAAATTACATTTTAAAAAAACCTAACCCTACTCAAATTATTTAAATCTACTATTTAAACTTATTAAAAATGACTAAATTACAAAAAAAATGTACGCTAAATTACAAAAAAAAAACACGTTATCAAAAATAAAAAAAGAATTACACCTAATCTAATAGCCCTATCAAAATACCCCCCCCCCCAATAAAAAAAAACCTAGCCTACAATAAACTACCAATGGCCCTTAAAAGGGCCTTTTGTGGGGCATTGCCCCAAAGAGATCAGCTTTATTACCTGTAAAAAAAATTACAAACACCCCCCAACAGTAAAACCCACCACCAAACCAACCAACCCCCCCCAAATAAAAACCCTATCTAAAATTTTGTAATTTAGTTATTTTTTAATAAGGTTAAATAGTAGATTTAAATAATTTAAGTAGGGTTAGGTTTTTTTAATATGTAATGTAGTTAATTTAATTGGTAGTTTAATTTAAGTGCAGTATAATAGTTAGGGTAGGTTAATTAATAGTTTAAAAATAGTTTATTTTAATTCTACAGTTAAGTTTAAATTTATTTTAACATAGGGATGTGGTAATTTTAATTTAAAGTTAGCGGCTTGTTAGGTTTAGGGGTTAATAGCTTAACTGAGTTTATGGCGATGTGGGGGGCTGGCGGTTTAGGGGTTAATAGGTTTAGTTAGTGGTAGTGATGTGGGAGGCCAGAGGTTTAGGGATTAATATGTTTATTTAGTGGTGGCAGGGTCCGGGAGCGGCGGGATAGGGGTTAATACTTTTATTTAGGTTGCGGCGGGGGCGGGAGCGGCGGAATAGGGGTTAATACATTTTATTTAGGTTGCCGCGATGTCGGGGGCAGCAGATTAGGGGTGTTTAGACTCTGGGCTTATGTTAGGGTGTTAGGTGTAAACGTAACTTGTTTTCAACCATACAAATCAATGGGATATCTGGCAGCATCGAACATAAGCTTTCACTGCTTTCAGTCTCCCATTGATTTCTATGGCATCCGCAGCCTCCAGGGTGGCGGATTGAAAACCAAGTACGCTGGGCCAGAATAGCCGCTAGCATACCTGTTAACTATTTGATAACTTTGAAAAAGTGTCAAATAGAGCCGAATGTGTATTCAGAACATCTGTAATGACGTAAGCATTGATCTGTGTCAGATTGAGACTGGCGGATCGTATGTTACGTCACAGATTTCAACTTTTGCCGGTCTGTAGGCTTTGATAACTAGGTCGGATCAAGCTCGCAACAATTACGGTGCGGAATTCCAGCTTATTTGCGGTTAACGGCTTGATAAATATCCCCCATGGCCCATCTAATATAATTTAGCATGTATTTTTGAGACTAAACATGGGTACACTTAGAATATATATATATATATATATATATACATATAATGTATATTTCTTCTATTTTATATCATATATATAGTCTGTAAGTAGCAGTCTGATGTAATTAATCATATAGCCATATCCATATTTAAGTATTATTCCATTTTAATATAAATACAGGATATTCCATATATCTATTAGGGTACTTAAAAAGGATTTTAATAAGTCTAGTACCATGTTAATAATTAATATTAAGGACGTTTAATAATATTTTATATTCTGCTGTTATATCGTCACATTTTACAGTCATTTCCATATTCTATACGTACCTGCACTTAGAATTCTGTTGGCACCAATATCATTATAGATATATATTTGACTTCATTATTATCGACTATATAATATTTTATTTGAAGTAAATCCTTAAAGGGACACTGAACCCAAATTTTTTTTATTTCATGATTTAGATAGAGCATGCAATTATAAGCAACTTTCTAGTTTACTCCTATTATCAATTTTTCTTCGTTCTCTTGCTATCTTTATTTGAAAAAGAAGGCATCTAAGCTTCTTTTTTGGTTCAAAACTCTGGACAGCCTTTTTTATTGGTGGATGAATTTATCCACCAATCAGCAAGAACAACCCAGGTTGTTCACAAAAAATGGGCCGGCATCTAAACTTACATTCATGCATTTCAAATAAAGATACCAAGAGAATGAAGAAAATTTGATAATAGTACTATATTACTTAAAATTGTTGCTTAAAATTGAATCAGAAAGATAAAAAAATGTGGGTTCAGTGTCCCTTTAATAAAGTATAGGAATATGGACTCATATCTATGATTATAGTCATAGGACAATTTATCTAGTATGTATTTTTTTACTTTCAGTGGTTTATTAGATTCATGGAATAAAGAAAATGCTGTTTATTTTGAAATGCAGTCAAACATTTTAAATTCACCATATAGTTACTTATTCTACAGGGAGTGCAGAATTATTAGGCAAATGAGTATTTTGACCACATCATCCTCTTTATGCATGTTGTCTTACTCCAAGCTGTATAGGCTTGAAAGCCTACTACCAATTAAGCATATTAGGAGATGTGCATCTCTGTAATGAGAAGGGGTGTGGTCTAATGACATCAACACCCTATATCAGGTGTGCATAATTATTAGGCAACTTCCTTTCCTTTGGCAAAATGGGTCAAAAGAAGGACTTGACAGGCTCAGAAAAGTCAAAAATAGTGAGATATTTTGCAGAGGGATGCAGCACTCTTAAAATTGCAAAGCTTCTGAAGCGTGATCATCGAACAATCAAGCGTTTCATTCAAAATAGTCAACAGGGTTGCAAGAAGCGTGTGGAAAAACCAAGGCGCAAAATAACTGCCCATGAACTGAGAAAAGTCAAGCGTGCAGCTGCCAAGATGCCACTTGCCACCAGTTTGGCCATATTTCAGAGCTGCAACATCACGGGAGTGCCCAAAAGCACAAGGTGTGCAATACTCAGAGACATGGCCAAGGTAAGAAAGGCTGAAAGACGACCACCACTGAACAAGACACACAAGCTGAAACGTCAAGACTGGGCCAAGAAATATCTCAAGACTGATTTTTCTAAGGTTTTATGGACTGATGAAATGAGAGTGAGTCTTGATGGGCCAGATGGATGGGCCCGTGGCTGGATTGGTAAAGGGCAGAGAGCTCCAGTCCGACTCAGACGCCAGCAAGGTGGAGGTGGAGTACTGGTTTGGGCTGGTATCATCAAAGATGAGCTTGTGGGGCCTTTTCGGGTTGAGGATGGAGTCAAGCTCAACTCCCAGTCCTACTGCCAGTTTCTGGAAGACACCTTCTTCAAGCAGTGGTACAGGAAGAAGTCTGCATCCTTCAAGAAAAACATGATTTTCATGCAGGACAATGTTCCATCACACGCGTCCAAGTACTCCACAGCGTGGCTGGCAAGAAAGGGTATAAAAGAAGAAAATCTAATGACATGGCCTCCTTGTTCACCTGATCTGAACCCCATTGAGAACCTGTGGTCCATCATCAAATGTGAGATTTACAAGGAGGGAAAACAGTACACCTCTATGAACAGTGTCTGGGAGGCTGTGGTTGCTGCTGCACGCAATGTTGATGGTGAACAGATCAAAACACTGACAGAATCCATGGATGGCAGGCTTTTGAGTGTCCTTGCAAAGAAAGGTGGCTATATTGGTCACTGATTTGTTTTTGTTTTGTTTTTGAATATCAGAAATGTATATTTGTGAATGTTGAGATGTTATATTGGTTTCACTGTTAAAAATAAATAATTGAAATGGGTATATATTTGTTTTTTGTTAAGTTGCCTAATAATTATGCACAGTAATAGTCACCTGCACACACAGCTATCCCCCTAAAATAGCTATAACTAAAAACAAACTAAAAACTACTTCCAAAACTATTCAGCTTTGATATTAATGAGTTTTTTGGGTTCATTGAGAACATGGTTGTTGTTCAATAATAAAATGAATCCTCAAAAATACAACTTGCCTAATAATTCTGCACTCCCTGTATATAGCAGATACTTATCTGATAAAGTATGTTACATAAGGCATATCTTCCAAACTTATATATATATATATATATATATATATATATACATATATATATATATATATATATATATATATATATATATATATATATATATAGATAGATATAGATATTTTTAATACAATCTGAGTATTTTAACTATATGAAACTTAAACACAAGTCATTTCATATGAGACTTAGCCTCCCATATGCTGGCATCTGGGCTATCACCTTTCCAGACAAAAATTGTGTATTAGAGTTGCAGGAATTACAGTGTCTTGTTTATACATACATAGGGGCCTAGTTATCAAGCCGTCAACCTCAAATACGCTGGAATTCCGCAGCGTATTTGTGGCGAGGCTGATTCGCCTTAGTTATCAAAGGCTAGAGACCGGCAAAAGTAGAATTTTGTGATGTAAGCTTCGATCTGCCGGACTCAGTCCGATACAGATCGATTCTTACGTCACTACAGATGTTCCGCACACAAGTTCGGCACAATCTGACTACTTTTGCTAGTTATCAAAAAACTAGCAGGTACGCTCGGCACTTTTATGGCCCAGCGTACCTGGTTTTCAAACCGTCACCCTGGAGGCGGCGGATCCCATAGGAATCAATGGGAGTCTGACCATAGCGAAAGTACAAGTTCGCTGCTGCCAGATATCCCATTGATTCCTATGGGAGCTGTCTACACCTAAGACCCTAACATGTACCCCGAGTCTAAACACCCCTAATCTGCCCCCCCTACACCGCCGCAACTAAATAAAGTTATTACCCCCTAAACCGCCGCTCCCGGAGCCCAACGCAAGCTACTCTATAAATATTAACCCCTAAACCGCCGCTCCCGGAGCCCACCGCAAGCTACTCTATACATATTAACCCCTAAACCGCCGCTCCCGGAGCCCACCACAACTATAATATATGTATTAACCCCTAAACCGCCGCTCCCGGAGCCCACCGCAAGCTACTCTATACATATTAACCCCTAAACCGCCGCTCCCTGACCCCGCCGCAACTATAATAAATGTATTAACCCCTAAACCACCGCTCCCGGAGCCCACCGTCACCTACATTATACCTAGTAACCCCTATCCTGCCGATCATGCACCTCGCCGCAACTAAATAAATAGTTTAACCCCTAAACCGCCGCTCCCGGACCCTGCCGCAACCTATATTAAATTTATTAACCCCTAATCTGCCCCCCCTACACCGTCGCCACCTATAATACATTTATTAACCCCTATCCTGCCCCCCACTACACCGCCGCCACTGTAATAAAATTATTAACCTCTAAACCTAAGTCTAACACTAACCCTAACACCCCCTAACTTAAATATTAATTAAATAAATCTAAATAATATTTCTATTATGAACTAAATTAATCCTATTTAAAACTAAATACTTACCTTTAAAATAAACCCTAATATAGCTACAATATAAATAATAATTATATTGTAGCTATCTTAGGATTTATTTTTATTTTACAGGCAAATTTCTATTTATTTTAACTAGGTACAATAGCTATTAAATAGTTATTAACTATTTAATAGCTTACCTAGCTAAAATAAAGAGAAATTTACCTGTAAAATTAATCCTAACCTAAGTTACAATTACACCTAACACTACACTATACTTTAATAAATTATTCCTATTTAAAACTAAAAACTTACCTGTAAAATAAACCCTAAGATAGCTACAATGTAATTAATAATTTATTTATTTATTTTACAGGTAACTTTGTATTTATTTTAGCTAGTTAGAATAGTTATTAAATAGTTATTAACTATTTAATAACTACCTAGCTAAAAGAAATACAAAATTACCTGTAAAATAAATCCTAACCTAAGTTACAATTAAACCTAACACTACACTATCATTAAATTAATTAAATAAATTAACTACAAATAACTACAATTAAATACAATTACATAAACTAACTAAAGTACAAAAAATAAAAAAAGCTAAGTTACAAAAAAAAATAATAAGTTACAAACATTTTAAAAATATTACAACAATTTTAAGCTACTTACACCTAATCTAAGCCCCCTAATAAAATAACAACCCCCCCCCCAAAATAAAAAAATGCCCTACCCTATTCTAAATTAAAAAAGTTCAAAGCTCTTTTACCTTACCAGCCCTTAAAAGGGCCTTTTGTGGGGCATGCCCCAAAGAATTCAGCTCTTTTGCCTGTAAAAGAAAAATACAACCCCCCCCCAACATTAAAACCCACCACCCACATACCCCTAATCTAACCCAAACCCCCCTTAAAATAACCTAACACTAATCCCCTGAAGATCATCCTACCTTGAGTCGTCTTCACTCAGCCGAGCAGCAATGGAACCGAAGAGGAGATCCGGAGAGGCAGAAGTTATCCTCCAAGGGGCGCTGAAGAAATCTTCCATCCGATGAAGTGATCCTCCAGTCGGCGCTGAAGAAGTCTTCCATCCGGGCGATGTCATCTTCCAAGAGGCGCTGAAGAAGTCTTCTATCCGGGCTTATTATAGAGGGCGACGGTATAGGGGGGGGCACGATAGGGGTTACTAGGTATAATGTAGGTGGCAGCGGTGTCCGGGAGCGGCGGTTTAGGGGTTAATACATTTATAAGAGTTGCAGCGGGGTCTAGGAGCGGCGGTTTAGGGGTTACTAACTTTATTTAGTTGCAGGGGGCTCCGGGGGCACAGGTATAGGGGGTAGAACAGTATATTAGTGTGGGTGCTTAGTGACAGGCTTGCAAGAAAGCTGTAAAAAAGCCGAAGAGCAGCGAGATCGGATGAGTGATAACTCTCGCAATCCGCTGCTCATCGACCCGTACTTGGTGCGCGGCTTTTTGACAGCTTTTTTGATAACTTAGGCAAATTTTTGCAGGTCCGCGGCGGCGATGTGAGGCGAGCGTATTGGGCCGGCGAAGACAGGTAAAATAGACACGTTGATAACTACCCCCCATAGTGTAAATTAACTGTTTTCCTGAAGATTTCTGATAGTCAGCAGACTTTCGTTCCAGACTACAGGGGGCATCCTGTCTCTGGGAGGATGTATATCAAGTTAATTCAAATTAGATTTTAACCTAATATAGATCACAGAACAAAAGCTCTCTTGAAGTTTATACCTTATGGTTGGGGGATACATGTCTGCTTTGAACTCTGAGATGTCTTGACTGAAGCGTATGCTAATCAGTAAGGGGGGTCTGTGTCACTCATTTCAGGTCATTTACAAATGGTCTGCTGTAAACAGCAGCCAAATCAATTCATATCAAAGTAGATATTAGCTAAATGAAATATCAATGTATGTGGTATATATATATATATATATATATATATATATATAACACATAGAAACACCCAGCACTCACCAGCTAGCTCACAGCTAAGATAAAATCACAACTGGAAAGGTTAGTCACCGCATCTGGCCAAATGGGAAAGCTCAGGCACCACGTCAAGGTCCTTTCCACCGCCTGAGTCCCTAACAAAGGCACACCATCATGCGAGCTCACAAAGCCAAACAAACTGAGAACAAAGAAGGGGTGCACAGGTGGCTGTAATCACCCATAGAAAATACAAAACATGGAAGGGAACTGCACTCCAAGACTGGATCAGGTACACATCCTGTGACTCAGTAACATCCAGCCCTGGGTGCTAAATAGCACTCCAAAAAAGCTGTGATGTCACCAGAGCCACAGGCAGTTAACCCCAGTCCGGAATGGGTGCAAGAAACAAGGGAGATTACAAATAAAAAGTAATACAACACATAGAAACACCCAGCACTCACCAGCTAGCTCACAGCTAAGATAAAATCACAACTGGAAAGGTTAGTCACCGCATCTGGCCAAATGGGAAAGCTCAGGTCCCCCGATCAGATTCGATTCTCTGGGGTAAACCAAATCTGGAAAACATATGGTTAATGAGCAATGTTGCACATGTTTCAGCACTATTATTAGGTGCACTGATGCATTGTACCCATTTAGTGAACAGGCATGTTATTGTTAACATGTATCGGTTACCTCTAGATGACCTAGTTACTGGGCTAATAAAATCAATTTGTATATCTGACCATGGCATTACCCCTTTTTTGCAATCGTTCTCTATTCGTTGACGCAGTGGGTTGGAACTGTGGACAGTAAGTTTGAACATCCTTCAACATATGCGGCCAAAAGGCGTAGTCACATAATATTTCAAATTTTAATTTGGCACCACGATGGCCAGATGTGGGCGCATCATGGGCATGTTGAAGCATGAGGCCCCTGAACTGGGTAGGTACAACCCATTGTTGGATATCTGTTTTGGTGGTTCTAATTAACAAACCATCCTGTAATTTGAATTGTGATTTGGACTTCGTTAAGATTCTAAGATCTTCTTTACCAATACAGTCCTTTTTTGGGATGGGGTTGTTTTCCGGATCTTCTATGTGTTTATAGAAAATACCTATAATGGGGTCTTTTTTACTAGTGATCAGGTCCTCACTAGGAGAATCCTTACTCCATTGTACCCGATCAGGCTCATTTTGTTGTTTAGCCTGGTTTCTGGTGATGGCCTCTACCTGGATTGCACCTATTATGTGGTCAATATTGAGGAGCTCTCCAGTTATGGCTCCTTGTTTGGCTAATGAATCTGCAAGAGCATTGCCTTCCTTATCAGGACCTTAAATTCTGGAATGGCCCGTGGTCTTTTTCCAGTGTATGGTTAACCCATTGGAAATCACAAATTTATCAATCTCGCAGAACAACTTATCATGTTTGACTGGTTTGTTGTTAGTGTTCTGCATGTCATTTCTTTTCCAGGTTGGCAGGTATTCAACAAAACTGTCACGCATATAATTTGAGTCAATAATGATCACAAATTCATGAATACTTTGTTCAATAGCCATTTTAATGGTTTTTAGAATAGCCATGAGTTCTGCTACTTGACTGGATCTTGGTCCAATGTTGAATCCTACAGAAATATTTGGGAATCCATTTGCCCAAGCTATACCAATGCCAGCGACTAATCTGTGCTCATTATCAATAGTGGCATGGTAAGAACATCCATCAACATATACTCAAGGTAATGTTTGACAATGTATAAAGGCTGGAGTTAGTGACTAGCGCCTAGATTAGTATACCGGCTACACTATAAATAGACCCCCTAACTGGGTCCTACACAAAGCTTAGAACAAATAGTATATAGGAGCGCCAATGGCTAAGGTATACACCAGGTAACGATGTGGTTATACACCACTTGGTATGATTGAACAGGGTATGACACAAATCCGCAAGTCCAACTTGCAATATATAACCTCAGTCTCTGAGTAAATTTTGGTAAATCAGTATTTAATCAACATATATAAATATATTAAAATCATGAACAGGAAAAGACAGACCAAATATTACATATAAAATTAATAATACTGGATAAAAGTATGAATAATACTGGCTAAAAATGAATACTAAATGAAAGTTAGTGGTAAGATCAAAGAACAATAGATATAGACGATACTATATCCATGGACCTCCAACTCATGGGTGGATATTTGGGGAATACAGAGTCTTGATTAGACCAAACAATGAGGGATATGCAATGATAGCCCAAAAAAAGGAGTAGAATGAAAAATAAAAAATAAAAAAGAAAATAAAAATGTAACAATTACAACTGGATCAATACCGGTATGATAAAAAAGTTTATAAACAGTGTTAATCTCAATAGTTCAAGCCAAACTAAAACTGCAAAGTGCATCCACAATGTGTTTAAAGTGTAATGCAAATCAAAAAAACAAACAATCAAAGGAAGAGTGATAGCAAATGCACAAAAAAATATGTGATGAACCCACAAATGGGTGAAAGAAACAATTGTAAGGGGAGGAGAGTGTTAACTCAGACGGGGGTTATAATCTGTGACCCTATGAGTCAAACGTTAGTCAAAGTATAACAGTGATTCAATATAACATATTAACAATATATCATTATACAAAGTCCAAACTAAAAAAGTGTGGATCCAGAGGGATCCAGGTGAAACTTGTATCCAAAATGTAGTGACACAAATAAAATCCAAATCAGATCCAAATAATTCCAGTTTGTGTATATTCAAATAGAATTAGAACAATAAAACAATAACAAACGGCTAGATTTAGAGTTTTGTCGGTAACGACCCGCGTAGCTAACGCATGCTTTTTTTTCCCCGCACCTTTTAAATACCGCTGGTATTTAGAGTTCACAGAATGGCTGCGTTTTCAGTGCGTTAGGCTCCAAAAAGGGAGTGTAGAGCATAATTTACCGCCACTGCAACTCTCAATACCAGCGGTGCTTATGGACGCGGCCAGCTTCAAAAACGTGCTCGTGCACGATTCCCCCATAGGAAATAATGGGGCTGTTTGAGCTGAAAAAAAAAACACCTGCAAAAAAGCAGCGTTCAGCTCTTAACGCAGCCCCATTGTTTCCTATGGGGAAACACTTCCTAAGTCTGCACCTAACACCCTAACATGTACCCCGAGTCTAAGCACCCCTAGCCTTACACTTATTAACCCCTAATCTGCTGCCCCCACTATCGCTGACCCCTGCATATTATTTTTAACCCCTAATCTGCCGCTCTGTACACCGCCGCAACCTACATTATAGCTATGTACCCCTAATCTGCTGCCCCTAACACCACCGACCCCTATATTATATTTATTAACCCCTAATCTGCCCCCCACAACGTCGCCGCCAGCTACCTACAATTATTGACCCCTAATCTGCCGACCGGACCTCACCGCTACTATAATAAAGTTATTAACCCCTAATCCGCCTCACTAACCCTATAAGAAATAGTATTAACCCCTAATCTGCCCTCCCTAACATCGCTGACACCTAACTTCAATTATTAACCCCTAATCTGCCGACCGGACCTCGCCGTTACTCTAATAAATGTATTAACCCCTAAAGCTAAGTCTAACCCTAACACTAACACCCCCCTAAATTAAATATAATTTAAATCTAACTAAATAAATTAACTCTTATTAAATAAATTATTCCTATTTAAAGCTAAATACTTACCTGTAAAATAAACCCTAATATAGCTACAATATAAATTATAATTATAATGTAGCTATTTTAGGATTTATATTTATTTTACAGGCAACTTTGTATTTATTTTAACCAGGTACAATAGCTATTAAATAGTTAATAACTATTTAATAGCTACCTAGTTAAAATAATTACAAAATTACCTGTAAAATAAATCCTAACCTAAGTTACAATTAAACCTAACACTACACTATCAATAAACTAATTAAATATAATACCTACAATTATCTACAATTAAACCTAACACTACACTATCAATAAATTAATTAAATAAAATACCTACAATTAAATACAATTAAATAAACTAACTAAAGTACAAAAAATAAAAAAGAACTAAGTTACAAAAAATAAAAAAATATTTACAAACATTAGAAAAATATTACAACAATTTTAAACTAATTACACCTACTCTAAGCCCCCTAATAAAATAACAAAGCCCCCCAAAATAAAAAAATGCCCTACCCTATTCTAAAATTAAAATAGAAAAGCTCTTTTATCTTATCAGCCCTTAAAAGGGCCATTTGCGGGGCATGCCCCAAAGAATTCAGCTCTTTTGCCTGGAAAAAAAACATACAATACCCCCCCTCAACATTACAACACACCACCCACATACCCCTAATCTAACCCAAACCCCCCTTAAATAAACCTAACACTAAGCCCCTGAAGATCTTCCTACCTTATCTTCACCACACCGGGTATCAGCGATCCGTCCAGGCTCCGATGTCTTGATCCAAGCCCAAGCGGGGAGCTGAAGACATCCATCCTCCGGCTGAAGTCTTGATCCAAGCGGGCAGAAGAGGACATCCGGACTGGCAAACCTCTTCATCCAGGAGGCATCTTCTATGTTCTTCCATCCGATGACGAGCGACTGATCTTCAAGACCTCCAGCTCCGATCAGCCAATAGAATGCGAGCTCAATCTGATTGGCTGATCGGATCAGCCAATCGGATTGAACTTGATTCTGATTGGCTGATTCCATCAGCCAATCAGAAGTTTCCTACCTTAATTCCGATTGGCTGATAGAATCCTATCAGCCAATCGGAATTCGAGGGACGCCATCTTGGATGACGTCCCTTAAAGGAACCTTCATTCGTCGTCTAGTCGTCAGAAGAAGAGGATGGATCCGCGCTGGAGGTCTTGAAGATCAGCCGCTCGTCATCGGATGGAAGAACATAGAAGATGCCTCCTGGATGAAGATGTTTGCCGGTCCGGATGTCCTCTTCTGCCCGCTTGGATCAAGACTTCAGCCGGAGGATGGATGTCTTCAGCCCCCCGCTTGGGCTTGGATCAAGACATCAGAGCCTGGACGGATCGCTGATACCCGGTGTGGTGAAGATAAGGTAGGAAGATCTTCAGGGGCTTAGTGTTAGGTTTATTTAAGGGGGGTTTGGGTTAGATTAGGGGTATGTGGGTGGTGGGTTGTAATGTTGGGGGGGGTATTGTATGTTTTTTTTCCAGGCAAAAGAGCTGAATTCTTTGGGGCATGCCCCGCAAATGGCCCTTTTAAGGGCTGGTAAGGTAAAAGAGCTTTTCTATTTTAATTTTAGAATAGGGTAGGGCATTTTTTTATTTTGGGGGGCTTTGTTATTTTATTAGGGGGCTTAGAGTAGGTGTAATTAGTTTAAAATTGTTGTAATATTTTTCTAATGTTTGTAAATATTTTTTTATTTTTTGTAACTTAGTTCTTTTTATTTTTTGTACTTTAGTTAGTTAATTTCATTGTAGGTATTTTATTTAATTAATTTATTGATAGTGTAGTGTTAGGTTTAATTGTAACTTAGGTTAGGATTTATTTTACAGGTAATTTTGTAATTATTTTAACTAGGTAGCTATTAAATAGTTATTAACTATTTAATAGCTATTGTACCTGGTTAAAATAAATACCAAGTTACCTGTAAAATAAATATTAATCCTAAAATAGCTACAATATAATTATAATTTATATTGTAGCTATATTTGGGTTTATTTTACAGGTAAGTATTTAGCTTTAAATAGGAATAATTTATTTAATAAGAGTTAATTTATTTCGTTAGATTTAAATTATATTTAACTTAGGGGGGTGTTAGTGTTAGACTTAGCTTTAGGGGTTAATACATTTATTAGAGTAGCGGCGAGGTCCGGTCGGCAGATTAGGGGTTAATAATTGAAGTTAGGTGTCAGCGATGTTAGGGAGAGCAGATTAGGGGTTAATACTATTTCTTATAGGGTTAGTGAGGCGGATTAGGGGTTAATAACTTTATTATAGTAGCGACGAGGTCCGGTCGGCAGATTAGGGGTTAATAATTGTAGGTAGATGTCGGCGACGTTGAGGGGGGGCAGATTAGGGGTTAATAAATATAATATAGGGGTCGGCGGTGTTAGGGGCAGCAGATTAGGGGTACATAAGTATAACGTAGCTGGCGGCGGATTAGGGGTTAAAAAAAATTAATCGAGTGGCGGCGATGTGGGGGGGGCCTCGGTTTAGGTGTACATAGGTAGTTTATGGGTGTTAGTGTACTTTAGAGCACAGTAGTTAAGAGCCTGTTTTAAGTTTAATTTAGCATACTTGGTTTTTCCAAGGTCATGCACTTGCATAGGGATAAATAAATCATCATTATTTTTTTAATTTCTGCAAGGAATTGAGAGTGATCAACCCCTTTAGGGGACTTAGGATCCCCTTGGTGGAGAGATATGGTTAATACATCACCGTCTAGGGAAATATTAGCTATTTTCCCGGGCGAAATTTTAATGGTATAACCAACAGAGCCATTTAGGGGAGTCTGATCATCTATTTGTAAGACAGTTATTTCAGAGCTATTCCTGAAATGAATTTTGACAGCATCTGGCGTTTCTTCCATCACATGACAGTTATGTCTGGTGTGAGGTGTGCTGGACCTATCATAATTAATAGGTCTTTTGACTTGTGACCAAATAATATTATTTATGCAATTAATTATGGTACTTAATCACTTAAGTAGATCAATACCAATTATTAAACAATCTTTTGGCAGATCCACTATAATGACAGGGTGTCTTATTACCCTGTTTCCCAGCTTTAGTTTTAGCCATGCAGTGCCCCAGACTTTGAGAGAGTCAACCCCAACTCCTATTAATGAACCTTCAAATTCCCTGAGTTTAGGTTTGTGGGGTGTTAGTTAATTTAGCTGTGTGTAGTACCTGTAAGATAAAATAGTTGCTTGAGATCCAGTATCAATTAATCCCATGATAGGGTTGTTAACTGAATCATGGAGCTCAGCTGATACATAATATCTTCCTGCAGTTTCTACCATTTCACACATAAAATGAGCATGTTTAAACATTTGTGGGCTTTGCCATGAATTGCCTGGGTCAGCCATTTTACCTAATGCAGAAGAATTTTCATTCTTACCAATCGCTTCCTCTATAATAGGGATGACTGGATTCCTATGTACTGCATCTGTGGGAATAAAGCTTAGTGAGAACTGCAAAAGAGGAGAATTATTAATACTTCTAGTCTGGGGACACCTGTCATCACAGTCAGGCCTTCCGTTGCTGGGCTGTAGTGAGAGAATTTGATTAGTGTCATTATTAACATTCATTATCCCCTTTGGTATTTCTCTCCCCCAGATAATATCTGTATTTATGCTTGTGCCTGTTGTGCACTGTTGGCCACTGGCGCCACCCCTAAAAAAGGATTATTAGGTTGCTGAGCCGTAAAAGCTTGGCTCATATTAGCAAACTGTTCAGATAATTGATTTAACTGGGTACTAAGTTAACCAACTTGATTGTACAAATTATTTCTACCCATGGGCCAATTTTGATACCCCAGTATAGTTATTCCTGGATCCTTGTGATCCCTCAGAGTCATAGCTATTGTATCTATCTTGACGCGGTTGTCTTTGAGGTTTAACCTGTCCAGCGTTAATATCCTGGGGTGCACTATTTAATTGGAGTGTCTGGTTATCCTGAGAGAATCTGTGCCACTTATGGTATCTACTTCTATGGGGATACAGATTACCTTGCGGGTATTTGTCTCTTTGGGGATACCTATTTATCTGGGTATGCCCCCCATTTTAAGTATATTCCCTTCTATCAGCCATCGGACCCTGCGTCTCATCCCTTGGTGGGGGAGGGGCAGACTCAAAATTTTGTGGGGAAGGCCTGTTTCCTCTGGCCACCTCAGCATATGTTTTATTTTTGGATTCAAAATGTAGGGGGCTAGGTGACACCTTAGTTTCGGCCACTATTATAGGGTTGGGCCTTGTTTCTCTTTTAACCCCCTCATTGTCACTGTCACTGGACTGCTAAATGGAGTATAATTTTGTACTCTCTCTGATCAGCCAATCTAATGAACAGTTATCATCAAAGTCTCTAGCCAGATTTACTTTGATGTGTGAGGGTAATGCTTCATAAAATAAATTTACAAATTCTGAGCTTTCAAATTTGGGGTTGTTTTTGGCCATGCAGTATGCTCCTTTTAGTGTAGAAAATAATTTGATTGGGCTTTGATTTGCGCCACATTTCAAACCGTATACAGCCGCTTTTGCCGCGGCGGCTGTACAATACTGCCCGAACTCTCTTTTGCACTGTTACTTTGTTTAATTCCAGTAATAGATATGCATGCCCTTTACTGAAGCAAATCATTTTCAGTGTTTACCATCAAACACCCATGGCAGAAATTTAATTTTAGACTGCTCACTATTAACATTTAATATAGACAAAGAAGTGATAGATTATAGAAGTGGTCCCCCTTTTGGAGAATACAGGTACTGCATTGCTTAAGAATTTAATTATCTTAGGGGTGTCATATACCTTATTAGGTACAGTTTGGGTTCTCATAAGGGCCTTATTTTATGGGCTGGAGCGCTCCCTATCTGTCCTATTTTTACTGCGGGGAGATCCCTTACGTGTATTATTATTATATGGGCTATCTGGGTAGCTGGCTCTGCCCTCTGACTCACTAGAATAACTGCCCTCTCCCTCTGAAGTGCAGAAATTCCCTGAATTTAAAACATTAGGTGACTGCCTATTTAGGAAGTTTAATTCTGAGCCAATCAAGGTTCTCTGTATAAATTCTTCCCTAATGCTTTGTAGTTCACTTCTCACAAATTCTTTTAGGGTTTTCATAATCTCTGCATTATTTTCTTCACTAATAGATGGGGACTTATTATTGCTGAGTTGCTCCTTTAAGCTTTTTATTTTAGTGATTCATTTTGGCGGCCGTGTCTTGTTCAAGTGTAACAATTTCATTTTGGGCTATTTCTAAATTTTCTTCGCATTTGCGTGATGAGTGAATTTTATCTCTTAGCTGCTGTAATTGCCATTCCTTTTCTATCATGCACGTGGATAGTTCATCATTAATGCATATTACAAGCAGCCAGGATTTGAGTATTATCTCATCACGTTTTTTAGAACCCTTGCATTTATTAATCTCTAATAATTCTTGGAATAATTCACTTGTTTCATTCCATGCTCTATTTTCAATGGCAATATTTTTGGCCTTGGTGGTAAGCATATCAATATAATCATTTAAATCACCCGAAATATTAAATCTATTTTTGATGTGGCCGATAGTGTCCATTCTAAGGGAGTCAGCCTTAGTAATGATGAGTTTTGGGGGACATATTTCAATACTGTGTATAGATTCATTTAAATCACTTCTAGTGATAGATATTGTGATATTGGCTTAGAATATAGTTAATTTAAAACGCTAATATAATTTTACCAAAATTTAATTTTAAAATATCAATACTTTTTTTAATAATAATTTCTACTTTACTACAAAATATATATTATATCAATGGATAAAGATGTAATGGTCTCCCGCGAGTGCCTCCAATGTGTTATATATTTATGTAACAATAGTATTGATTAGTGGAATAATGAATATTAATAATTAATCATAAAATTATCGTCAGCAATACCTCCAATTAATATAATAGAATCTTATCAATACACCCTAATGAAATGCTATACAATTTCTGTAGTGTACTCCAAAATGCTATTGAGGTATCTAGAAATTATGACAATAAAATTATTATAAATATTAAAAATTAATCTCAAATTAAATTAATCCTAAATTCTGACCATTTAATTTTTATATACATATTGACTATATTTATTCAAAAAAATAGGGTATTGGTTATGACCAAATATGTATGTATAGTTCTTACAATATTCTATACAAAGCCAGTTATAAAATATTTAGATTAATCAATATTCAATTGATTGTCAGGTACCTCAATATTATGGGCGCAATGTTTCTATGAATTAACCTTAACTCAAAATGAATTAAACATCAAATATTACCATTAGTCTTTACAAGAATGATTTATAATTATCCAGAAATATTAACCAATTCAATATATAGCTTATTTAACAACGTTATATCTAAATCTAGCAATAAAATTTTAGCTTAACTCCCACAATCTAATGGAATTTCCAGGGAAATATAATTCACTATTTTCAACCCAATATAATCTAATGTACTTCACTTAAACCCAGAGATTGTTATATAATTATCAATTCAACACAATTTATGTGCAATTCTTAAGAGAGTTCACAGTAAATAAAACATGAGTTTATAAATATAGAATACAAAACCTTTTCTCTCAACAGTAAATTGCTTAATACTAGATATGATTATTGATAGACGAAACAGGCCTATGGAACACCTACCTGTAACTACAAATTACACTTACAAATCACAGCTACACTTAAACTACTGCTACTGCTACTACTGCTTTGATTTAAAATATTAAATATATTTAACAATCACCATACATTACCAGCCCCAATGAGGCTTCAATATCCCAGATAACTCTATTGTCATATATTTAAGGGAGATATTGCACAATCTGAAGGTGAATAGTAGGTCCAATTTGTTTACTCTTTCGGTATAAAGAGGGTCCCACACATTTATCTCACAAAAACTTGTATATCCAAGGCAGCAAGTTAACCAGGCAAGGGTCAGGCTCAGTCAGTCACTAATCAAAGTAAGCAGCATCAGCCCCTTTCACCTTCTGTGCTAAGAGTTTTATCTCTAAAATATAAACTCCTCCCCAATTCTTGAATCATTCAATAGAATTTCTCTCGGTAGGGTAAAGATTTTTTATTTTATTCTTTTATTATTTTTTGTTGTTATCCCGACTCTCATGTATTTGGTTACTGTTTATAAGTCAAAGATCAATTTTTTTTTCATTATCTAATAATGAACTTGTCTTCTGCTGTTTTTTTTTTTTTAAAGAAGGACATGGTTTGTAAAATACGTTTTTTTTCTTTTTTTAAATCAATACATATTTAGAGATGTTATTTCTAAGTTCAAATATAACGTATTATGCCCTTTACATTTAAACTTTCATTTGGCAATCTTCTTCTCTTATTGGTCTATTACAGTTATGTTTATGAATATTTAAATGTATTTGCAATTGTTGCTATGCTGATACACCTAGGTACTGTACATATGATTTAAAATGGCCTATACTATGTAGCTTTCTGACTTTTCTGTATTTTAATTTTATTTTGTTCATGGTTTGAGAAATGTTATGTTAAGGCTGCTACAGATATGGTTATGAAAACAATAAAAAAAAATATTGATAGACTTTCTCTGGGTATGCCCTTTGAGCCGGAGCTCACCTCTCATAGGTTACTGGGAATTGCCATTTGATTATCCTATCCCCATGATTGAATTTCTTTGGATGCAATTCTCGCATTGGACACCAGGGGGCACAGGCAACTGAACTGTAGCTTTGTTTGCAAAATCTTAACTGTATTTCAACTATATATATGTTTTATAGAAATGTACATTTAATACATTTATACATTTCATAGTTTTACTAAAATTATCTGGTCAATACATGGCCCATCTAACATAATTTAGCATGTATTTTTGAGACTAAACATGGGTACACTTAGAATATATATATATATATACATATGATATATTTTTTCAACTATTTTATATCATATATATAGTCTGTAAGTAGCAATCTGATGTAATTAATCATATAGCCATATCTATATTTAAGTATCATTCCATTTATTATAAATACAGTATATTCCATAATTATATTAGGTTACTTAAAAGGATTTTAATAATTCAGTACCATGTTAATAATTAATATTTAGGAAGTTTAATAATATTTAATATTCTGCTGTTATATCACCACATTTTCCAGTCATTTCTATATTCCATAGGTACCTGCACTTAGAATTCTGTTGGCACCAATAGCAATATATATAAGTAAATGAAGTAGCACACACCATCCGTACATCTGCCTGGTGCACTAAAGTAAATATTAAATACAAGCAAAGTCCAGAACACACACCTGGAAAAGTGTGTATAGTGTATCCAGAAAAAAGCAGGCAGCACAGGGAGCTTGGTAAAAAAGCCTTTTAATCCACCAATGTATAAGCAAGAGGGCCTTAACCCATAACGTTTTGGTTCTGATGTGAACCTTTTTCAAATGGAGCCCATGGAAGACAGGGATCCATTTGAAAAAGGTTCACCTCAGAACCGAAATGTGTGTGTTCTGGACTTTGCTTATATATATATATTTGACTTCATTATTATCGACTATATAATATTTTATTTTAAGTCATTCCTCAATAAAGTATAGGAATATGGACTCATATCTATGATTATATTCATAGGACAATTTATCTAGTATGTATTTCCTCTCAGTGGTTTATTAGATTCCTGGAATAAAGAAAATGCTGTTTATTTTGAAATACAGTCAAACATTTTAAATTCACTACATATTTAGTTATTCAATATAGCAGATTCTTATCTGATATAGTATGTTACTGTTGGCATAAGGCATATCTCCCAGATCAATATATATATATATATATATAGAAATATTTTTAATACAATTTGAGTATTTTAACTATATGAAACTTAAACACAAGTCATTTCATATGAAACTTAGCCTCCCATATGCTGGCATCTGAGCTATCACCTTTCCAGACAAGAATTGTGTATTCAAGAGTTGCAGGAATTACAGTGTCTTGTTTATACATACATAGTGTAAATTAACTGCTTTCCTGAAGATTTCTGATAGTCAGCAGACTTTCGTTCCGGACTACAGGGGGCATCCTGTCTCTGGGAGGATGTATATCAAGTTAATTCAAATTAGATTTTAACCTGATATAGATCACAGAACCAAAGCTCTCTTGAAGTTTATACCTTATGGTTGGGGGATACATGTCTGCTTTGAACACTGAGATTTCTTGACTGAAGTGTATGCTAATCAGTAAGGGGGGTCTGTGTCACTCATTTCAGGTGATTTACAAATGGTCTGCTGTAAACAGCAGCCAAATCAATTCATATCAAAGTAGATATTAGCTAAATTAAATATTAATGTATATGGTACATACTGTGTATATATATATATATATATATATATATATATATATATATAAATATATATATATACTGTATACACATACAATGTCACTCAGCAATACCCTGACACTAAGCAGCTTCTGATCACATGACATTTATTATCTATTGACTTGCATTTAATACTGTGTTGCACTAAATCTTAAATAACTCCTCGGGCGTGAACATATTGTTATCTATATGGCCCACATTAACTAGCAGTCTCCTGTTGTGAAAAGCAAATAAAAAAGCATGCGATTAAGAGACTGTCAATAGAGCCTTTGAAACAGGCAGACATTTAGAGGTTTAAATGTTATAAAGTATATTAAATATAACAATGTTGGTTGTGCAAAGCTGGGGAATAGGTAGTAAAGGTGTTGTCTATCTTTTTAAACAATAACAATTTTAATGTAGACTGTCCCTTTAACTTCATATTTTCCTAACAAGCACCCACACAACTGGACTTACCATCTGCAGAAAGAAACTGCAAGTGACTTCAATTCTCAAATTGACTTTGTTCTTATGCTATTCTTTGTTGAAAGATACCTAGTAACTGTGTCTGGAGTACTACATGATAGGAAATAGTGCTACCATCTAGTGTAAGTCTATAACATCCTTGCAAACTAGTGCCATATAGTGCTCCACACACGTGCATGCTGCTGAGCTTTTTTCAATAAAAGATATTAAGAGAACAATTTTTTTTTATAATACAAGTAAATAAGAAAGTTGTTTAAAATTGCATGCTCTATCTGTATCATGAAAAAAAACTGTGTGTGTTTTATGTCCCTTTAATACTCAGACAGAATAATAAACAGAAACAATTAATGCTCACATCAGTGTATTATAAGTACAAAAACTAGACTTATGGCGACCGATTTATTAAGCTGCGAATGCAGCTGTTTCCGCGCAAGCCTTCAGGTTCGCCGTAAACAAAGGTTAAGAAGCAGCGGCCTAAGCCCGCTGCTCCTTAACTCATCAGCCACCTCTGAGGTGGCAGACAGCAATTATCCCGATCAGATACGATTGGGATGATTGACACCTCCTGCTAGCGGGCGAATGTGCAGGGGGCGGCATTGCACAAGCATTCACTAGAAATGCTTGTGCAATGTTAAATGCTGACAGCGTATGCTGTTGGCATTTAGCGATGTGAGGCAGACATGATCCGTCTGTCTGACATTTAATAAATCTACCCCATGGTCTCAGTCCATCCAGGAATCATTTATTGAAAGTCCTGAAATACCAATAGTACTGGTAACTGCCCTCACTAATAACAAAAGATATGACAAATCTACAGAAGAAATAAAGCAAACTTTGTTCATTAGCAGTGCAGGCAACAAACTGTTTAAAATGCTTATTCTAAAAATCTCCTTCTCAAATCAAAATAAAGGTAGAGGAAAAGCAAAAAAAATAAAAAGTGGTAGTGCTTTAGTGCTTTTAAAATATTTAATAAGGCTCCCTATACCCTCTATGCAGGGATTATAAGAGTGAGCTATACATTACACCGGATTTATACAATCCTTTCCATAATGAAGTATCATGTTCTGCCTGCAATAGTGTATACTGGGCCGCTCTGAGATTGCGAGTAATGAAACAAGTATAAATGATTACAGTCACCCAGTACTGGTACGGTCACAAGATTCCTTCCTGGAGTGGCGTGAAGACCAATGTACCTCACACCCTGGGCAGCGGCGGGAGAAGGACTGTTGCACATTTAATGATGTGGTATCTAATGACAGCAGATTTGGCAGCCTGCTGAATCGTATCCCTTCTGTGGGTGATATTCACAAACTCACTTAAATCTGTTCTTGTCTTACAAACACATCATCACCTTTATAACAGGATAATGACTTTGACCTTCTGACCGTACCAGCACAGACTGCATCTCCTGACTCAGATACAGCAGAATAAGCCAGCACCCGGGAAGATAGGTCCCCTCTGAGCTCTCACACAAATACACAGGAAAATGATCACTACATACAAAAGGTAGGATGATATTGTCTCGGTAATATCTTCTTCTAACTAGAATTAAATAGTGAATTTCCAAGTCTATTATTTACTTTAAATAGAAAAAGACTATAGACAATATTGTAAGAAACTTCTGATGGGTTTTTTAAAATTGCTTTGCAGATACATACAGTACTTTCTTAACATTAAAGGGACATGAAACCCACATTTTTCTTTCATGATTCAGACAGAGAATACAATTTTAAGCAACTTCCTAATTTATTTCTATTATCTAATTTGCTTCATTCTCTTGGTATGATTTGTTGAAGGAGCAGCAATGCACTACAGGTTTCTAACAGAACACATGGGTGAGCCAATGACAATCGTTATATATATGCATCCACCAATCAGCAGCTAAAACCTAGGTTTTTTTGCTGCTCCTGAGCTTTCCTACATAAACCTTTCAGCAAAGAATAACAAGAGAAGGAAAAAAATGAGATAATATAAGTAAATTGGAAAGTTTTTTTAAATTTTATTCTCTATCTGAATCATAAAAGAATTTTTTGGGGTTTCATGTCCCTTTAAGAAATAAAGTTACAGGCACACTAAAATAAATCCTAACAATAAAGCAATTATATTGTAAGTTATTCAGGTCAGGGACTACATATGAAATGCATTCTGTTTGTTCTGATCTCATACCTAGGGTGAATACAAATCAATTTTGTTTTTGTTTTGTTTTGTTTTTTTAATCTAAAGGTTATTTATCCTGAAATGTAGATTAGTTTTTAATTATATGGCAAGGCATTGTATATTCATGGCTGCAATGTTTCATTTTTTGGGTAAATTAATTCCATTAACCCATTCACAATGTCACGCTCTCTCATAGGTTTCTTTCAGATTATTTTGGGCAATTATTCTATCTTGAAGATATTATCACATATTATTGGTTTTGTAGTTCTCAAAACTGTGTATTTGTTTCTGCAGAAATAACATGTCCCCTTCTTCACAATAGACCTTAAGGACATAATCATGAAAGAAATCTTTTGGGTTTCAGATAGAGCATACAATTTTCAGATTTATGTCTATTATCAAATTTGTTTCATTCTCTTGGTATCCTTTGTTGAAGGAGAGAAATGCTCTACTGGGGCCCCGATGATCGAAAGTGCTAATATTCCAAGGAATCCGCCGATATGTCGAGTTAGCCTGTCAAAATATTTCAAGCTCCGTCATACTCCGACATACTGGTTAACAGGCGTTTACTATACATGCTAGTGGTCGGCGATGCTGGTTATAGATAACACTCAGCATCACCACCCATATTGGCGATATATAGTAAAGGATCCCTTGGAATAGAACTGCCGTGCCTAATCACTAATTCTAATACCCCTAAACTGAAGTACCCCATGATCGCAAACTAACACTACACTAATAAATATCTAAACATCCACATACTAACCACAAGTACCTATCCTATAAACCCCTAAATCGCCATATACCCACCGCAAGTACCTATCCTATTAACCCCTAAACTGCCACATACCCATCCTAAGTACCTATCCTATTAACCGCTATACCACCACATACCCACCACAAGTACCTATCCAATTTACCCCATAACGTCACATACTCACCAGAAAGACCTATACTGTTAGCCCTAAACCATCACAACTTCCAACGCAAACTAACCCTATTCTACCTAACACCTAACCCCTCTCTAAATTAAACCATAAGTTACTTAAAAAGAAAACAAAAAAAATAATTTACAGAAAATAAAAAAGTACAGTATCCAAAATAAAAAAACACCATTATACGTGACACTAATCTACATACCCCCCCCCCCCAAAAAAAAAACTTTCAACCCCCCCAAAAAACAGGGGTGTGTAGTGTAAGTTAGGCGTGATGTAGGTGTAGGTGGTCAGGGGGAGTTAGCTGGGCGGTGCAGGGGGGGTGTAGGTTAGCTGTGACATAGGTGTAGGCAGTCGGTGGGAGGTAGCGGGGCCTGCTAGTGGGAGTAGGCTGCACTTTGATTCGAACATATCGATACCAGTGTGATATGTTCGAATCAGCGTAGTGGAGGTGGTGAGGAGGGTAGCGGCCTACTACATTGCCTGAGGTAGTTAGTGTAGATGTGGTAAAACTTAGGTTCCACAGGCAATATTTGGAGTGTGCCTACATGGAAACTATTTTAGTGCACTGCCTGCACTGTGTAGGCCCACTTTAAATAGGGCCCTCCCGCTGGCCACAGCAAAATGCAGATGAGCGGCAATGTCAGCAATGCGGGGGGTGATGTCATTATTCTCCAATCAGCGCTTTAGCTACAACAAAAGTACCAGATGAAAACATATAAAAACATATTTATGCAATATTCATATTTAATAAAGTGTTATAGTGTGTATTTACTGTAAATATTTCACATTCCAATGTTCTGCACATAGAACATATTCTGCTATGTGAAGAACATTGGAATATGAAATATTTATATTTTCATGTCGGGTTAGCGCACTGGAGAATTATCGATTGTGTTTGTGCGCGAATAGGGTGTTTTTTTCCACTTTTTTTTGCTCCACTGATTTCTATGGGGGAATATGTTATTGCGCATGATATTCTAAGTTTGGCTTTTTATGTGCATCGGGTTTACTTTCAACGCATAATATGAGTGCAACCCAATGTGCGCAAAAAGCTTACTTCTGGAGCAGTTAACGATTGAGCGGGAGCGTTACATAGTGCTCCACTTGTAATCTAGCCCTAATCTTGAGATAGTTCACCTACCAACAATTTATTTAGTTCAATGATCTATCTATGCATTTCTAATGATATGCAACAAAATCAGTAATGGTCTGAAATAACCAGAAATATTATCTGAAAATGTATTATTCTAAAAATGAAAACCATGATTTAAATCAATTTAAATTTGTCTTACTGACTAGTGATTTAAATCAAATCCACCCTGCTCATACCTGTATGCTGAACCCTATGAATTGCAGTTTACAGTAATATACACATAAAGATACATCCATTATACAAAACACACTGCATAATTCACTTTCACTGCACTATTCACTTCAGTGGTCAGTACAAATCTGCACATACATGATGCAAAGTTACCATGAAAGCACTTTGGTCAGGGGAGGAACCCGAGGGTGTAGGCCCAGCTTAAAAAAAAAAAATTAAAAAAAAAGTTGTTTCCCCCCCATAAAAAACGTTGACCTGCCACTGCCTGCACTGATATCATATGTGTGTGATGTGATGCTTCACTAGTGTGTCTGTCTCTGACTGCAGGGGTTAGTGTTTCTGTTTTACCCATTGGTGTTTATGTGTGTGTATGTATGTGTCTGTGTGTGTATTTATGCATGTGACTGTGTGTGTATTTATGTATGTATGTGTGTGTGTGTGTATGTATGTGACTGTGTGTGTGTATTTATGTATGTGACTGTGTGTGTATGTATGTATGTGACTGTGTGTTTATTTATGTATGTGACTGTGTGTGTATTTATGCGTGTGTGTGTGTGTGTGTATGTATGTGTCTGTGTGTGTGTATTTATGTATGTGACTGTGTGAGTATTTATGCATGTGTGTGTGTATGTATGTGACTGTGTGTGTATTTATGTATGTGACAGTGTGTGTATTTATGCATATGTCTGTGTGTATGTATGTGACTGTGTGTGTATTTATGAGTGTGTGTATGTATGTATGTGACTGTGTGTATTTATGCATGTGTGTGTGTGTGTATGTATGTGACTGCGTGTGTATTTATGTATGTATGTGTGTATGTATGTATGTGACTGTGTGTGTATTTATGTATGTATGTGTGTGTGTATGTATGTATGTGACTGTGTGTGTATTTATGCATGTGTGTGTGTGTGTATGTATGTATGTGACTGTGTGTGTATTTATGTATGTATGTGTGTATGTATGTATGTGACTGTGTGTGTATTTATGTATGCATGTGTGTGTGTATGTATGTATGTATGTGACTGTGTGTGTATTTATGCATGTGTGGTGTGTGTATGCATGTATGTATGTATGTATGTGACTGTGTGTGTATTTATGTATGTATGTGTGTGTATGTATGTATGTGACTGTGTGTGTATTTATGTATGTAAATGTGTGTATGTATGTATGTGACTGTGTGTGTATTTATTTATGTATGTATGTGTGTGTGTGTGTATGTATGTGACTGTGTGTATTTATGTAAGTGTGTGTATGTATGTATGTGACTGTGTGTGTATTTATGTATGTATGTGTGTATGCATGTATGTGACTGTGTGTGTATGTATGTATGTATGTATGTGTGTGTGTATGTGACTGTGTGTGTATTTATGTATGTGTGTGTGTGTGTGTGTGTGTATGTTTGTGGAACCAGCAAATAACAGACCTTGTTACTACAGAATGGGGGGGGGGGCAGGAGGTAAACAGTGTCACTATACAGTACCACTATATACAGTATGGGGGGTCTGGACCATGTCACAGACTACTGTAGTCACTTTATAAAGTACTGGGATGGGTAGGGTCAGGCCAACCATCTCACCGGCATATTACAGACTGTGTCACTAACTCACTATATACAGTACTGGTGGGTTAAACAGTGTCACTATATACAGTAATAGGGGGTCAGACCATCTCAAAGACTGTGGGCACAGGGTACCTCCTTTTTCAGACATGTAATCTGATTCACATTTTTTTTTCTGTGTTAAATGTTAAAAAAAAGATATGTATCAAATTCACCTTTTTTGGGCTGTGGGGGGGGGGGGGGCCTCTTAGATTCTTGTACCTGGGCCCTGTGGTTTCTAGTTATGCCTCTGACCTGGGTTCATCCCCCTCCCATTTTACAGTTTTTCCCACATACACCATAGAGTAACAGGGCTGCTCACAAACTCTAACCTGTCTATACAGCCCCAGTTATCCTATCCTCGTTTTAAATAACTTTCTATGCATACAGTTCTGACAAGTGCACACACATTTTCATTATGTACAGTGGTCAAAATTCACTAAAAACATAAATTATGCTTAAATTATCATTTTCTTTTCTTCAGATGGAAAGAGTCCACAGGTGCATTCATTAGTTTTGGGAATTCAGAACCTGGCCACCAGGAGGAGGCAAAGACACCCCAGCCAAAGGCTTAAATACCCCTCCCACTTCCCTCATCCCCCAGTCATTCTGCCGAGGAACAAAGAACAGTAGAAGTAATATCAGGGTGAAAATGGTGCCAGAAGAAATAAAATAACAGACGTCCCACATAAAAAATGCGGGCGGGGAGCTGTGGACTCTTTCCATCTGAAGAAAAGAAAATTATCAGGTAAGCATAATTTATGTTTTTCTTCATAAATGGATAGAGTCCACAGCTGCATTCATTACTTTTGGGAAAGCAATACCCAAGCTATAGAGGACACTGAATGCCAAACGAGAGGGTACAAAGGGTGGCCCATTCTGAGGGTACCAGGCCTGCAAACCCTATCCAGAAAAAACCTGTTTCTTACGAAGCCAAGAGAACTTTGAAAAGAAAAAAGCCCAAGGACACTGACCCGCAGATAGTCCATAAGCCGAGCTAGAGACCACAGAAATAGAATCAATGGAGCCAACACGCCTCCAGGAGACACCGCCGCCCAGCAGTTGGTCCCCCACAACACACCCCTTACTAGAGAAAGGGATCAACTACCGAAAACTCCTAAAAAAGGAAAAGACGTGGAAGAAAAAATCAAAGATTGCCGAAATGCTCCTAAATAGGGTCCAACCAGTTCCAAAATAAAAATAAGTATCCTCAAGCCCAAGCCAAGCTCACAGACCCGAACCAGTCTTAAGAAACAAGGTAGGCAACGCCCAGACCCCGGATTGTACAGAAACTACAAGGTTAAAACCGGGAATCTGAAAACAAGAAGAAAACTTCTCTTAAATAAAGTGCAACCGCACCCTAAAAGACAACTGAAGACAGAGACCTCAGTTCACAAGATAACTCAGAATACCAAAATATTCAGAGATCAAGCATGTGCAGCAAACCCAGATAAGTGAACACCTGAGTCAACACCACACGCCACAGTCATCCCGGATGACTCTGATAGCATACTTGTAGGAAAGGAAGAGCAGCTGAAAAGAGATATCAAATCCCAATCGTTAGACTGCTAAACATCCACTAAATAGTGGGAACACCACAGGTGATCTAAAAGCCGCCAGACCTACTCAAATATCTGGAACATGGAGAAGCACCGAACCTCAAGGAGGCTCACTGAACCTCAGTGACCCGAAGAAGGACAACAGTTCTCAGATCCTGCTCCACCCCGGGCCAGCCCAAGCAATGGGCAGGTCTGAAAAAACAGGGGAACAGAAAGGACCCCAAACACAAACCCCTAAGGAAGGACAGAATGGAGAGGCCCCACCAACAGAACATAGCAAAATGCAGAAGACCTCGATGAAGACCTAGCATACTGGCAGTCTCAACATGGAGATTCCAAACTCCCCAGATGGATAAACTGCTCAACCTTACACGCTAAAAACACCTGTCCCAGCCTCCTGTATTGTGTAGGACAACCACCCTCCAGAGAGAGGGACAAACAACCCCCCCCAAAGAGAAGGGCACAAATAAAAACAGCACACATGCTCACAAGACATGAGCCAGAGACTGACAAAAACAAGAAGCCAAATGAAAAACATCCAGACGACCTGAAGACAGAAAAAACTCCCCCTGAAGGGGAGTATACATCGCTCAAAGAAAAGGCAAGCCATAGGAATGATCCGCAAGCGCCCAGAAAACCTGTCAAAGCTGCTAGCAGGCTCAACTAGCCAGTCCTTAGGCCATAGCCTATGTTCCCAGAAAAAAACTGTATCGCCCTGAACCAGCCACATGTTCTGAAGCTTCCCAAACAAAACTAAAGGCCCAGAATTGATTAAAACAAACAAACGCCCCAGGGAACACAAAAAAAGCAGACCTCACAGGGGAATAACTGGACTAAACCGGAAACAGGGACAAAACCCACTCATAAAACTCGACCCCAAAGGAAGAGAGCCCCCCTTACAGGAGTCCAACACTCCACAAAAGAGCTAGGGTACAACAGAGGCGCACCAAGACTCCGGAGACCAAGGGAGAATATCGAGGACAAAGTCACCCGAAGAGCAAGCAGCACAAGCCTAGTCTCCATATCTCCTCAGAGTACGTAACTAGAGGACCACACCCAAGGAAATAGAATGCAGTGCATCCCAAAACTCCCGGTAGAGAAAACCCGTAAGTGAAGCTTGGGGAAGGAGACAACCCAGTATAACGTCCCTGATAGGGAGACAACAAACTCCTGAAAGCAGGAAAAGCCACACAACCCTCCTTAAAGAGAGTCCGTAGAACAAAGTATTCTCCAGCTATCTGTGTGCAAGCTGAAAGAGCCACTACTTGAAGACTCCAACACAATCCAGCAACAAATGACTCAGCAGCACAGCAAAGGAAATCTGTATTCTCAATTTTATTCAGTACCAGGAGGAAAACATGACGTTTCAGGCTCAATTTATTGAGAATATTAAATAATATTAAATAATATTAAATAATAAATAAATTGAGAATACAGTTTACCTTTGCTGTGCTGCTGAGTCATTTGTTGCTCCTTAAAGAGAGTAAAATCATTGTACGGCTCTTTCCCAAACCACAAGGCTACCTTGTATCACCCATAAGTCGGCCAAACCACTAAGGGGAATGGACAAGTCCAGAAATCCCGACCCGAAGGAAGAGAAGCTCAAAAAGGAACAGGTCCAGAAAAAGGAAATTGCAAGGACCCCCTGAAAGGCAAGACCGCCAGGAACTGGCGGCAAGGAGGCCCTAAGTCCTCCAACTTCCAACCCACGCAGGAAAGAAACACTATGTCCTGATGAAATAACGGAAACAACCGAGTGTGTCGCAGCGGAACCTTACCGAGTCCCAGTCAACCAGCTAGAAAGGCTAACAAGGACTGAACCAATCCTCCATGCCTCAAACTGAGCTTGAAAAAAAACAAAAACACAAATAATAATGTGAAACACTCGGCGCCCCGACCGGACCAGGCAGAACAGGCACCACGTGTCTGAAATAGGCCGCAAGACAGAAAGGTCCAAAACCAATCAGGACCAGCCTGAAATTCAGGGTCAATACTGTCAAGGCCGCAGATAGACATCCCCAGAGATGGAGAATAAATATCAGACAACAATAGGACTAACATGTCCTCACGCCAAACAAACTTCCGTAGAAGTAAACTGAGCGATCTAAAAAAATCGCGAGCATCGATTCCAGAAAAATTCAGGAAATACATAAACATGAGCTCAAATAAAAAAATCATCCTAACCGGATTAAAATAAGATTAACCCATAGGTTATCGCCCAAAAAGAACAGACACACCAGTAGGACCGGGATCCTGTTCTCCCAGCTCAGGACTGGAAAGGATACTCAATAAACAAGGCTATAGAAAGATTACGTCATCCTAATATAGCTAATGATGCAAGCCACTCTAAGTAGAAGACTGAGAATTCCCACATCCGTTAAGGATGGGATCCTCCAACAACGCCAGAATGTGTCTCAAAAGGACACGAAGGTGCGCCAGTCTGTAACGAAAGGCACAGCATACCTTCGCCGGAGCAGAAGATGACCCTGACCCCGAAGGTTGACTTCCTGAAGCCTCAGGGACAGTAATTCTCCTGGAGCGCTGAGCAGGCCATCCCATGCCTGAAGAGCCCCGGTCAGCAGAACAATAGCGCAAGCACACTTCTGGCAGTTCCAGATGCGCCAGTGCCAAAACAATGGAAATGCGAAAATGTGCCATGACCTCCGGGGGGAACAAGCCACCTTTCAGAGAAGGATAAGCAAAATCTGGGTTACCTGCATGTGTAGTAGGCGTTGGTGGTAAGGAACTCGCCACTTGGGGAATGGATTCCCTAGAGACGGATGGCTCAGCAGCTTCTTGATTCCCTGATCCAGAGGAATTGAGCGCTCTAAGACGGCATTCTGAAAATAACTGAAGGGCATGTATCACCCGGGCCAATTCGTATTCATCATGAGAAAATATTTTTGAGTCAGAGACGTTCATCTCCACAATATCAGAATCCTCCATAACTGGGATACTGAATACAAAAAACAGACCAAATAAGAAACTGTAAACGGCACCCACAATGGCTGGGGCACTCACCACCTCCTAGGACCCAGACACCAGCGGACTAGAAATTTTCCGACGCCACACTGTCAGGAATGCGGAAATGGAGAGCCAAATGTGACCACACCCGGTCACTAGGTGCACCGTGCGGTCCAAAAAGCATGCTCAACTGTAAAGGCTGCGTCACTTCCAAAGGCCGTTATGTTCCATAGCCAAGAGCCTAAGTAATACTACACATACGCAGGTTGAATCACATAACAAACATGATTTTAAAAAACCCCTGTTCAATAACCCCCCTCAGCAGATATTAACCCTTGATTCCAAGATACAAAAGGAGCCTCACTGAGGCTCTGAGTTATAGTTAGTCCCGCAAGGTGGTAGCCTCTCAGGAAAACATTTGTAATACAGACAATCATAACGAAAGTAAAAATGAAACAATCTTACCGGAATCTACGCCGTGGAACAGGAACATGGCCCTTCAAGTGTGACAAATAGTAGCATCACCTCTGCTATGGACTTGAGAGAAGAAGCAGGCAGTGAAACTCGTCAACGCTGATTGCTTGTGGAGCTGTTAATATGAGTTGGGATGGTTTAGCAGAAAGACTCTACCTGCATCCCCAGACTCTAACTTTCATCCATGCTCTCACTGAGAGGCTGACAACACTACTTTAAAACTCCAGTCCCATGCTGAAGAGTACTACCCTCCATAAGAGACTATCGAAAACTTCTGACACTTCTCTGTCTTCTGGGATGAAAGGCAAAGAATGACTGAGGGATGAGGGAAGTGAGAGAGGTATTTAAGCCTTTGGCTGTGGTGTCTTTGCCTCCTTCTGGTGGCCAGGTTCTGAATTCCCAAAAGTAATGAATGCAGCTGTGGACTCTTTCCATTTATGAAGAAAATCCATCTCTCTATCCTTTATTGCTGCCTAGAAAAATATAGGGAAGTAAAGCTGATGTTATATTTATAAATCTATAGAGATCACACTTAGTATATAATACTCTTCAATCATGTAAACCTTTTTTTTCTTTTTGCAGGCTCAGGATGTCTTCCTTCCCCCTCATTTTCCATTATTATTTCACTCTTCTCATCTGCTTTATTTTTTGCACTTTCCTACCTTCTCTCTCTGTTTTGTCACCTACCATTTTATGCCCAAAGCTCTGCTTCTGTGACACAAGTTCCCTGTATGTAAATTGCTCTGGGAGGAACCTGTCATGGTCTCTGATGCTTCCTCCACTGAACATTGAGATTATGGATCTCTCAGGCTGCTCCCTGCACTCCCTGCCTCCCCTGCATACACTCTGGAGGCTCCATACCTTGCTCCTGGAACAGAACCATATCTCAGAGGTAGGAGCTGGAGCATGGAGTGGGCTGCAGAGTTTACGTATTCTTGACCTGTGTAGGAACAATATACAAACATTAAGTTTTAGCTTCTCCTGGGGTCTGGACTCTTTAACCCAATTGCTGTTGGCACATAATTTTTTAAACTATGTCCCAAGACACTGCTTCTATCAGATGAGAAGTCTAGAACTCCTGGACCTAGAGGGAAATTTAATCTCCAGCCTTGAACCTGGAGCTCTGTGGCCCCTTCTCCAACTCCGCCGTCTCCAACTTCAGAATAACCTCCTGCAAAGCCTACGAGCTGATGACTTCTCAGTGCTTCAAAAACTTGAGATCCTGGACTTATCTGGAAATCAGATCCATAGCCTGCCTTCTGGGGTGTTCTCCCCTCTCTACTCTCTCACCTTCCTTAACCTGCAGCAAAACCAGCTTCATCGCCTCCGCTTCCAGACTCTGCGCAACCTCCCTGCTCCTGGTACACTGCTGCTACTTTCTCATAATCCCTGGGATTGCGATTGTGATTTACAGCGTGTATTTGGGAAGCTGGAAGGGGTACAAAGACTCAGCCTACAGGATGCGGAGCAGGTACGTTGTGCAGAGCCTGCTGCCCTTAGGGGTAGGCCCCTCATCGCCTTAAAAATTCAGCTATGTGTGGCTGAAACAGTTACTGTCCTTGTTATTACTCTGACTTTGGTTGTCACTGTGGTTGGGGCTATCATGACTGCAGAGAGAAATCGCAAGAAGAGACCAAAGAGTCAAGATAATGAGTTTTGTGCCCAGGACTAATAGTAGACTAATTTAAGAATTTAAAATATACGGTCAGTTATATTATCCATTACAAAGTGTTGAATCAGGCCTGTGCCCAGATTAAGAGGTTATGAGCTAAGTGTTTCAGGACTATTGAAGTAGAATGAATGGTCTGGATAGAAGTATAAAATATAATTTTGCTTTTAACTAAAAGGGTGAAATTGCTTTTTACAGAATCAGAATTAGCTGCTTTCCCAGAATTGTTTGGGCATTATTAAGTCCGAAAGAAACATTGTACTGTAAAATGTTATCCCCATTAATGTTTTTCAAATGGAGTGGGTGAGAGGATGTTTCTGCAACAGCTTTGAATAAAATGGACTATGATCAGCTGATTGCCTGAGTACATTGTTGCCTTAAGCACAAGTCAGTAGTTCATAAAAAGCTAATAGAGAAATGAAGGAACCATGTGCCAAGATGATTTGGAAAGTGTATAAGCTGTATGACTGCGATTATGATATACAGAGTAATATGTACAGGCTTGATGTGAACAATTAGCTATTTGTCCATCACTGAACATGTATGTGCCCACTGCAGATCAGGAAGTATATGTAATTTGTTCTGGACTGTTTGGTAGAGGAAGCTGTATTGAAGTTTAATAGAAGATTAATGAATGATCCATGCAATTTTTTACTCTTATGGCTGAGGACTTACCAACATAGGCTAGGGTATGAATATATTATAATCCATAAAAATGCTCATCACATCGGAGTCTACATTTTATTATATGCACTATGCAGAGATTAGACACCCATATTCTCTGTGTCAGCATTGCAAAGATATACATTATTGGTACACGAGTATAAAGTAAAAGACAATTTGTATAATTTTCACCAGATTTCTGGGGTATTTTTACTTGGGGTCGGCTCCAGAACGATCGAAATGGGGGGGCATTTTTTTCACGAGGGGGCACGCATTTACAAAGCATGTATGAGAGTCAAAATAAGAGCAGACCTACATATTCTGCAGGAAAGTGTATCTTATGGCTGGCTTATCCCCCACTATTAACATTTGGAGAATATGTGCTAAATTACTAGGTAAAAGAATGAAGTCTAAATCATATGACACCTCTAGGACTGAGGATACACACATACACTGACACCTCTAGGACTGAGGATACACATACACTGGCACCTCTAGGACTGAGGATACACATACACTGACACCTCTAGGACTGAGGATACACATACACTGACACCTCTAGGACTGAGGAGGATACATACACTGACACCTCTAGGACTGAGGATACACATACACTGACACCTCTAGGACTGAGGAGGATACATACATACACTGACACCTCTAGGACTGAGGATACACACATACACTGACACCTCTAGGACTGAGGATACACACATAGGACTGAGGGAACTTCCTAGAGGTGTCAGTGTATGTGTGTATCCTCAGTCCTAGAGGTGTCAGTGTATGTGTGTATCCTCAGTCCTAGAGGTGTCAGTTTGTGTGTGTATCCTCAGTCCTAGAGGTGTCAGTGCATGTGTGTATCCTCAGTCCTAGAGTTGTCAGTGTATGTGTATCCTCAGTCCTAGAGGTGTCAGTGTACAGTTTATATCTATCTATCTATCTATCTATCTATCTATATATATATATATAAGCCTGCCCAGGGGGCAGTCTATGTGTTCAAAATGTAATCCCCCAAGCTACAAAAAATAAAAAAGTAAAAATACAGAAAGAAATAAACAAAGCTATACAAAATAATAAATTAAACCTAAACGAATACCCCTATAAAAATACCCCCCCAAAAAAAATAAAAAACACCTCCTAATCTAATACTAAACTACCAATAGCCCTTAAAAGGGCTTTTACATTAAAAATAAAGTACCCCCTGATAGTAAAAACCCCCATCCACCAAAACCCCCAAAATAAAAACAACTAACATCTAAAATAAACCCTAATCTAAAAAAACAACCCCCCCAAAAAAATAAAAAAACATAATTTATGTAAAAACTTACCTGATAAATTCATTTCTTTCATATTGGCAAGAGTCCATGAGCTAGTGACGTATGGGATATACATTCCTACCAGGAGGGGCAAAGTTTCCCAAACCTCAAAATGCCTATAAATACACCCCTCACCACACCCACAATTCAGTTTAACGAATAGCCAAGAAGTGGGGTGATAAGAAAGGAGCGAAAGCATCTACAAGGAATTGGAATAATTGTGCTTTATACAAAAAAAAAAATAATCATAACCACCACAAAAAGGGTGGGCCTCATAGACTCTTGCCAATATGAAAGAAATGAATTTATCAGGTAAGTTCTTACATAAATTATGTTTTCTTTCATGTAATTGGCAAAAGTCCATGAGCTAGTGACGTTTGGTATAGCAGATACCCAAGATGTGGAACTTCCACGCAAGAGTCACTAGAGAGGGAGGGATAAAATAAAGACAGCCAATTCCGCTGAAAAAATAATCCACAACCCAAATCAAAAAGTTTTAATCTTATAATAAAAAAAACTGAAATTATAAGCAAAATAATCAAACTGAAACAGCTGACTGAAGTACTTTTCTAACAAAAACTGCTTCAGAAGAAGAAAAAACATCAAAATGGTAGAATTTAGTAAAAGTATGCAAAGAAGACCAAGTTGCTGCTTTGCAAATCTGATCAACAGAAGCTTCATTCTTAAAAGCCCAGGAAATAGAAACTGACCTAGTAGAATGAGCCGTAATCCTTTGAGGTGGAGATTTATCCGACTCCAGATAAGCATGATGAATCAAAGACTTTAACCAAGAAGCCAAAGAAATGGCAGAAGCCTTCTGACCTTTCCTAGAACCAGAAAAGACAACAAATAGACTAGAAGTCTTCCTGAAATCTTTAGTAGCTTCAACATAATATTTCAAAACTCTAACTACATCCAAAGAATGTAAAGATCTCTCCAGAGTATTCTTAGAATTAGGACACAAAGAAGGGACAACAATTTCTCTACTAATGTTGTTAGAATTCACAACTTTAGGTAAAAAAATTAAATGAAGTCCGTAACACTGCCTTATCCTGATGAAAAATCAGAAAAGGAGATTCACAAGAAAGAGCAGATAGCTCAGAAACTCTTCTAGCAGAAGAGATAGCCAAAAGGAATAATACTTTCCAAGAAAGTAATTTAATATCCAGAGAATGCATAGGTTCAAACGGAGGAGCCTGTAAAGCCCTCAGAACCAAATTAAGACTCCAAGGAGGAGAAATTGACTTAATGACAGGCTTAATACGAACCAAAGCCTGAACAAAACAATGAATATCAGGATGATTAGCAATCTTTCTGCGAAAAAGTACAGAAAGAGCAGAGATTTATCCCTTCAAGGAACTTGCAGATAAACCTTTTTCCAAACCATCCTGAAGAAACTGTAAAATTCTAGGAATTCTAAAAGAATGCCAAGAGAATTTATGTGAAGAACACCAAAACATGTAAGTCTTCCAGACTCGGTAATAGATCTTTCTAGACACAGATTTACAAGCCTGTAACCTAGTATTAATCACTGAGTCAGAGAAACCTCTATGACTAAGTACTAAGCGTTCAATCTCCATACCTTCAAATTTAATGATTTGAGATCCTGATGGAAAAATGGGCCTTGAGATAGAAGGTCTGGCCTTAACGGAAGTGTTGCAACAATGTATCATGAACCACAGCACTCACTGCACAGCCAGGAACACGTTTACCAAACCCAGTATTGATACATAGAAACAAAGATCGTTCCAGCTGGTGCAACAAAAGACTTTTATTATGCAAACAGGGATAAAGAAGCGACGTTTCAGACCCACACTTGGCCTTTTCTCAAGCTTAACCAAAAATTAGTGAACAAACATTTAAATAGCCCTAATGGCGCCAAATATTGTGATCGAAAAGTGATAAAATGTTGCCCTCTAGTGGAGAATCATAATTTAGCATACAAATATATATCAAAGTGCACATTAATGGCCTCAATCTTGCCACCTAGTGAATCAACATCATATTGTTAAACAATTGTATCTCTCATATCATATGTGAAAAAATTCCTATTCTATATTAAAAATTAATCAGCATTACAAAATTGCATATTAATAAAAAATATAATAAAATACATTGAGAATTTCATAAATGTTTTAATAACCACAATATATTGAATTAAAAAATATATATCAAGTGTATCCTAGATGAATCAATCGTATTTGATATAGTTGTTTCAATCGATTAACTTCATCTCTATTTCAATTCATCACTATATGGATGCACTCATATAATTGGTCAATATTAGCTATTCAACATAGTGTATCTATTTAAATTTATAGAGACATTCAATCTCATACTAATGTCATATTAATATTTACATTAGAATGCACATTCATTTATATAGTATAATATTACAAAAAAATTCCTATATTTATTCCATTTTATTAAATTAAATTTTATTGGATTCTATTTAAAATGAATTTTATTCATTCACCAAAAGGCAGTCCAATTACATTCCCTATTTAAACCTCTGGGCCATAAGGTACCTAATTCATTGATCCAGAATAACAGACAGAGCCTTCCGAATAGAATTAGAAACAAATTATTTCACATTAACAGGAACATCCTGAACATTAGATGTTGAAGGAACAACAACAGGTAATGAATTATTACTAATGGAAATACTATCTGCGTTTGATAGTTTATCATGACAACTAACACAAACTACAGCCAGAGGAACAGTTACCAAAAGTTTACAACAAATGCACTTAGCTTTGGTAGAACCGACATCAGGCAGCGTCTTTCCAGAAGTAGATTCTGATCCAGGGTCAGGTAGTGACATCTTGCAATATGTAATAGAAAAAACAACATATAAAGCAAAATTATCAAATTCCTTAAATGGCAGTTTCAGGAATGGGAAAAAATGCAAAATGAAACAAGCCTCTAGAAAACCAGAAGCAACTAAAAAATGAGACTGAAATAATGTGAAAAAAACGTCTGCAATACACATACGTCAAAAAAATGACGCAATCACATGAAAACTTCCGGCGCCAACTATGACGCCAGAAATGACGAAATTTTTGCGCTAAAAATGACGCAATAAATAGAAGCATTTTCTGCACCCGCGAGCCTAACAGCCCGCAATTTTGAAAAAAAGTCAATTGAAAAAAAATTTAAGGTAAGAAAAAATATAATTTATATGCATTTTCCCAAAAAAATTAAACTGGCAGTCTGAAAGAAGGAATACTGATTATCCTGAATCATGGCAAATATAAGTTTTAACACATATATTTAGAACTTTACATATAAAGTGCCCAACCATAGCTTTGAGTGTCATGAAAAGAAATAAGATTTACTTACCCTAAGACACTCATCTACATATAGCAGATAGCCAAACCAGTACTGAAACGAGAATCAGTAGAGGTAATGGTATATAAGAGTATATCGTCGATCTGAAAAGGGAGGTAGGAGAAGAAATCTCTACGACCAATAACAGAGAACCTATGAAATAGATCCCCTAGAGGAAGACCATGGTATTCAAATAGGCAATACTCTCTTCACATCCCTCTGACATTCGCTGCACTCTGAGAGGAAAACCGGGCTTCAGCCTGCTGCGAAGCGCATATCAACGTAGAAATCTAGCACAAACTTACTTCACCACCTCCATGGGAGGCAAAGTTTGTAAAACTGAATTGTGGGTGTGGTGAGGGGTGTAATTATAGGCATTTTGAGGTTTGGGAAACTTTGCCCCTCCTGGTAGGAATGTATATCCCATACATCACTAGCTCATGGACTCTTGCCAATTACATGAAAGAAAAAAACACCTAAAACTAAAGCCCCAAATAGGTACTCATGGTTTCAGAAGTCCGGCGGAGAAGATCTTCTTCCAGACGGGTCCATCATCTTCATCCACAGCGAAGGCGGCATGCAGCGGAGGTCCGGAGTGGTCTTCCCAGATGTGGCGCAATCTGCGACGTCGGTGGTCCTTGACGGTATGGAGGCTCCTCTTCATCCGATGTCTGTCGTATACTGAATATTGAAAGCAAGGTACCACAATCAATTTGGGGTACCTTGCATTCCTATTGGGTGAATTTTTCAAAACAGCCAATAGGATTAGAGCTACTGAAATCCTATTGGCTGTTCAAATCAGCCAATATGATTTCAGTAGCTCTCATCCTATTGGCTGATTATGAAAATTTCAGCCAATAGGAATGCAAGGTACCCCAATAAATATGGGGTACCTTAAATTCAAGGGGTTAATAGATGTATTAAGTAGTTTTTCGATGTTGTGGTGTGGTGGATTTAGGGGTTAATAATTTTATTGTGTATTTTTTTCTTTTCTTAATACTTCGTGCGGGCGGTTAGTTTATTTTTTTCTTAATAGTTCGTACGGGCAGTTAGTTTTTTTCTAATACTTAATGTGGGCGGTTATTTTTTTTTTTATTACTTATTGCGGACGGCTAGGTTTTGTTTTTTAATATATATTTTTTTTTTTTGTAATGCTCCGTTTGCTTTTGCTGCATACCTGTGGATTCTGAAAATTATTACTTATTGCGGACGGTTAGGTTTTGTTTTTTTAATACTTTTTTTTTAATGCTCCGTTTGCTTTCACTGCATCCCCATGGATTCCGAAAATTCTAGGGTGGAGAAAGAATCCACCTGCGGTGGATTCTTTCACATATCCCTGCCATTTTCAGAATCTACTTGGATGCAGCTTCACTGTATCCAGGTTAATTCTTTTTGCTGCGCACGCAGATAACATTCTGTTGGCTGCCTCGCACTGCCAACATTCCTTTGAGGATGCATGCGCAACTGGCAACACCGACGGACGCGTTACAAATGCGATTGTAGTATAGATAAACACATATATATATATATATATATATATATATACCGTATATATACACACAGTTAGGTCTGTAAATAATTGGTTACAATTTTCATAATTCTGACTCTGTACACCACCACAATGGATTTGAAATGAAACAATCGAGATGCAATTAAAGTGCAGACTTTCATCTTTAATTCAAGGGGTTGAACGAAAATATCATATGAAACGTTTAGGAACTGCAACCATTTTCATACACAGTCCCCAGAGTTAAGAGGTTAAAATGTAATTGGACAAATTAACACAATCATGTTGTGAAGGTTTTATTTTTCTTTACCATGGAAAGGACCCTACGATCATCCACCACTGTTGTCTTCCGTGGATGTCCAAGCCTTTTTGTGTTGCAGAGCTCATTGGTGCATTCTTTTTTTCTCAGAATGTACCAAACTGTTGATTGGCCACTCCTAATGTTCCTGCTATCTCTTTGATGGATTTCATTTTTTTTTTAGCCTAAGGATGGAGTGTCTCACTTGTGGGTTAACAGCAACAGTTTCCAGACTACACCTGGAATCAACTCCAGACCTTTTACCTGCTTAATTGATGATGAAATAACAAAGGAATAGCCCACACCTTTGCATGAAACAACTTTTGAGTCAGTTGTCCAATTACTTTTGGGCCCTTGAAAAAGAGTGGGCTACACACTAAAGAGCTGTAATTCCTAAACCCTTCCTCCAATTTGGATGTGAACTTACTCAAATTAAAGCTGAAAGACTGCATTTTAAGCCCATATTCATTATTTAACTGTAACTTGAATTGATTTTAGTAAACAGTGTCCAATTATTTACGGACCTAACTGAATGTATGTATGTATGTATGTATGTATATGTGTGTGTGTGTGTATATATATATATATATATATATATATATATAGTAGAAAAGAGTTCTGTAGCAGGTAACGGTTTAAAACAAACAATTCTTTATTCCACAACTTTGCTTAAAATAACATCCATGGGTCACAAAACAAGGCAATGAGCAGCAAGATCCGCTAACATGTTTCGGCTAGTGAGCCGTAATCATAGCTAAGGATCTTTACACCTGAAAAGGACAAGTCACGTTTTATTGTTTATGGACCTACTGACAGTGCTAAATTTATACAAAGATAGGGACGCATAAAAAAGGCATTTTCCGAAAATGACATATGTTGTTTCCCATTTTTTATTGAACTATGTTTAAATCTCCCAAATAGTAATGGCGATGCCAACAACAATGTATACTATATTCTCCATTTACTATGATATAGTAGAATGAGTGGATCCTGCGCTAATATCAAATACCTAAAGCTCCCCTCGAAAAGGTCCCCTAGTCGACCTTGTGAAAGCAAATAATGTGAGTGATGAGGCGAACGCCAGAAGGCTGAGGTAATAGGAAAGCAGATTCTAAAAGGACTATGCGATAAAAGTAAGCATTTTAATACATCATAATAATAAAAAAAACAATAATAATCATGGATCCATGTAAAAATCAGAAATAAAAACACATAAAACGCATGTATAACACAGATAGTAACAGTCTAGTGAGTACCACAAATTCTAATAAAGATAATTTTGCAAGGGCAAAAATAAAAGTCCAAGTTGAGAGGAAATGTGATTAGGTTTTTAGTCCAGGTAAAAGTCTTATCCTAAATATCCATGATAGTGCAATGCTGATGATGATTGAAAAAGGGGAAAAAAAAAAGAAAAATTGAAAAATGTAAAATATATATATATATATATTAAAACATATATATGGTGAAAAAAACTCTAAACAAATTTACAAAGTGAAGGAAAATCGTCGGTAAAGAGTGTCCTTAATCCTTTAAAATCCGTGAGTAACTCCAAAAAAATGTGTAAAACTGTCCTGGAAAAACCGGTGAAGGAAAAAGACAAAACAATGCTGCAAGATAGATGTATCTTCTAAAGTGAATAAAGGTAATAGGCTTACTTTGGTTATGTCGACGCGTTTCGGTCTAAAACTAGACCTTTATTAAGACTGAATAACCAAAGTGAGTATGTGATATATAAAGGGTGAGATAACCTATCAAATTAGGTCTGTTTTGGTGCCGTTATTTAGCTCCGCCTACTTCCTGTGAAGTGTTTTCTGGGTATATGCTTATTGCCTAATAGCCCTTAGTTGAGTTACCAAAAATATGTATTTATATAATTTTCTTTTTAGATGGCAATGAGTTTCGAATTAACAATGATCTCCTAATATAATATTTATAGGTTTAAGTGTATGGTAACATTTCAAAATGTATTTTCGGGTTTGCAGGTTATAGTATCATTTCCGGAATAGGCATTTCCGGTTTCGGTTTTAACCTCAGTTTCAATCTAGTGTTATATATACTTCCTAGTAGCCTTCAGATGTTTTTATATACCTTTGTTTAGCTTTCATCTGAAGGCCACTAGGAAGTATATATAACACTAGATCGAAACTGAGGTTAAAACCGAAACCGGAAATCTATTTTTCATTTATAGGTTTCTTTCTTCATCACACATATGCAGATGTATTACATTGAAGCCTTCTTTGAAGATATTTTTTAGACATACACTTTTTATAATATATATTTTTTTTTTAAAAGGATGCACTCGCCAGGATTTTCAAATCATTACCTTTATTTCTTTCTTGTAATGTTTCAGGGTATTACCCCCTCTTTGTAAGACACCAACACAAATTAAGTTATTTTTAGAGTGCATCCTTTTCTCCACTACCTATACTTTGATCTTGGAAGCACCCTGGGTGGTTGCATACTATATATATATATATATATATATATATATATATATATATATATATATATATACACACACACACACATTCTAAATTTCAACTTTTTGGGATGGATGTATCACAATAGGATCTTTGGACTATATACATACACATATATACAAATATATATATATATATATATATATATATATATACACACATATTTATGACTTTTCTGTATATTTGTTATCAACTCCTTTGTACAATTTATGTGTGGTTCCCCCCCATCTAATTTACAAGTGTGTAACTCCAGTCTACCTAACTAGTCTAATTGTAACACAGCTGCCTTGAATCAAATCATTCCAACTCTAATTTCACTGCTATATACAGCTGAGCACTTGCTCTGTGAAGCCTTGGCTCTGAGCTTAAAAGTGTCTCTGAATTATAAGTGGCCGAGTTAAGAACTGGAGGGGAAACTGCAGACCCCTGTTTGATCTGAGCAATCACCCGGGGCAGGAGAGCAAACGGTGGAAACACATAAGCTAGGTTGAACGACCAAGGCACTGCCAAGGCATCTATCAGTTCGGCCTGAGGATCCCTTGACCTGGATCCGTATCTTGGAAGCTTGGCATTCTGACGAGATGCCATCAGATCCAACTCCGGTCTGCTCCATCTGAGGATCAGAGTGGCAAAGACCTCCGGGTGGAGTTCCCACTCCCCCGGATGAAACGTCTGTCTGCTTAAAAAGTCTGCTTCCCAGTTGTCCACTCCTGGGATGTAGATTGCTAACAGATAACAAGAGTGGGCCTCCGCCCACCGAATTATTTTGGATACTTCTGTCATCGCTAAGGAACTCCTTGTTCCTCCCTGATGATTGATGTAAGCCACAGTCGTGATGTTGTCCGACTGAAAGTGAATGAATTTGGCCGAAGCCAACTGAGGCCACATTTGAAGCGCATTGAATATTGCTCTCAATTCCAGAATATTGATTGGAAGAAGTGACTCTGACTGAGTCCACACACCCTGAGCCTTCAGGGAATTCCAGACCGCACCCCAACCTAGAAGGCAGTCGTCCGTCGTCACAATCACCCATGAGGGTCTGAGGAATCACGTCCCTTGGGACAGATGATCCTGAGACAACCACCAAAGAAGAGAGTCTCTTGTCTCCTGATCCAGATCTATCTGAGGAGACAAATTTGCATAATCTCCATTCCACTTTCTGAGCATGCTCAGCTGTAGTGGTCTGAGATGAAAACGAGCAAACGGAATGATGTCCATTGCCGCCACCATCAATCCAATTACCTCCATCCTATCACTAACACAGGCAAAGAGAATGACTGGAGGTGGAGGGAAGGGAGGAGCTATATATACAGCTCTGCTGTGGTGCTCTTTGCCACTTCCTGCTAGCAAGAGGTTAATATCCCACAAGTAAGGATGAAATCCGTGGACTCGTCATATCTTGTAGAAGAAAGTGTTAATGGGAATTGCACGCAAAAAATAAAATAAAAATTATATGAACAGGCTCCTGTTCCATCCTAACTGCAATAACCTCTAACCATATAAGATGCAATAGCAAAATAAAAGAAATCATTTATATTCATCATATTAGCGTGCATATTCATTAATACCTAATAGCCAGCAAATAAGCATCTAGCTAAATAATAAGTCCTTTAATAGTTCATATCAATTTCTAATATTTTTTTGTAAACATACATTACAACATAATAGCCCCATAAGATACCATCTTCCCAGAAAGTATCATAACGTAGTTAGGGGCTTAGGCTGTTAGAAAATAAAAACATAATTTATGTAAGAACTTACCTGATAAATTCATTTCTTTCATATTAGCAAAAGTCCATGAGCTAGTGACGTATGGGATATACATTCCTACCAGGAGGGGCAAAGTTTCCCAAACCTCAAAATGCCTATAAATACACCCCTCACCACACCCACAAATCAGTTTAACGCATAGCCAAGAAGTGGGGTGATAAGAAAAAAGTGCGAAAGCATAAAAAATAAGGAATTGGAATAATTGTGCTTTATACAAAAAAAATCATAACCACCACAAAAAGGGTGGGCCTCATGGACTCTTGCTAATATGAAAGAAATGAATTTATCAGGTAAGTTCTTACATAAATTATGTTTTCTTTGACTTTCATGTAATTAGCAAGAGTCCATGAGCTAGTGACGTATGGGATAATGACTACCCAAGATGTGGATCTTCCACGCAAGAGTCACTAGAGAGGGAGGGATAAAATAAAGACAGCCAATTCCGCTGAAAATAATCCACACCCAAAATAAAGTTTAAATCTTATAATGAAAAAAACTGAAATTATAAGCAGAAGAATCAAACTGAAACAGCTGCCTGAAGTACTTTTCTACCAAAAACTGCTTCAGAAGAAGAAAACACATCAAAATGGTAGAATTTAGTAAAAGTATGCAAAGAAGACCAAGTTGCTGCTTTGCAAATCTGATCAACCGACGCTTCATTCCTAAACACCCAGGAAGTAGCAACTGACCTAGTAGAATGAGCTGTAATCCTTTGAGGCGGAGTTTTACACGACTTGACATAAGCATGATGAATTAAAGATTTCAACCAAGATGCCAAAGAAATGGCAGAGGCCTTCTGACCTTTCCTAGAACCGGAAAAGATAACAAATAGACTAGAAGTCTTTCGGAAATTCTTAGTGGCTTCGACATAATATTTCAAAGCTCTAACTACATCCAAAGAATGCAATGATCTCTCCTTAGAATTCTTAGGATTAGGACATAATGAAGGAACCACAATTTCTCTACTAATGTTGTTAGAATTCACAACCTTAGGTAAAAATTTAAAAGAAGTTCGCAACACCGCCTTATCTTGATGAAAAATCAGAAAAGGAGACTCACAAGAAAGAGCAGATAATTCAGAAACTCTTCTAGCAGAAGAGATGGCCAAAAGAAACAAAACTTTCCAAGAAAGTAATTTAATGTCCAATGAATGCATAGGTTCAAACGGAGGAGCTTGAAGAGCCCCCAGAACCAAATTCAAACTCCAAGGAGGAGAAATTGACTTAATGACAGGTTTTATACGAACCAAAGCTTGTACAAAACAATGAATATCAGGAAGATTAGCAATCTTTCTGTGAAAAAGAACAGAAAGAGCAGAGATTTGTCCTTTCAAGGAACTTGCAGACAAACCTTTATCCAAACCATCCTGAAGAAACTGTAAAATTCTCGGAATTCTAAAAGAATGCCAGGAAAAATGATGAGAAAGACACCAAGAAATGTAAGTCTTCCAGACTCTATAATATATCTTCCTAGATACAGATTTACGAGCCTGTAACATAGTATTAATCACAGAGTCAGAGAAACCTCTTTGACTAAGAATCAAGCGTTCAATCTCCATACCTTTAAATTTAAGGATTTGAGATCCTGATGGAAAAAAGGACCTTGCGACAGAAGGTCTGGTCTTAACGGAAGAGTCCACGGTTGGCAAGAGGCCATCCGGACAAGATCCGCATACCAAAACCTGTGAGGCCATGCTGGAGCCACCAGCAGAACAAACGAGCATTCCTTCAGAATCTTGGAGATTACTCTTGGAAGAAGAACTAGAGGCGGAAAGATATAGGCAGGATGATACTTCCAAGGAAGTGACAATGCATCCACTGCTTCCACTTGAGGATCCCTAGATCTGGACAGATACCTGGGAAGTTTCTTGTTTAGATGAGAAGCCATCAGATCTATTTCTGGAAGTCCCCACATTTGAACAATCTGAAGAAATACCTCTGGGTGAAGAGACCATTCGCCCGGATGTAACGTTTGGCGACTGAGATAATCCGCTTCCCAATTGTCTGTACATGGGATATGAACCGCAGAAATTAGACAGGAGCTGGATTCCGCCCATACCAGTATTCGAGATACTTCTTTCATAGCCAGAGGGCTGTGAGTCCCTCCTTGATGATTGATGTATGCCACAGTTGTGACATTGTCTGTCTGAAAACAAATGAACGATTCTCTCTTTAGAAGAGGCCATGACTGAAAAGCTCTGAAAATTGCACAGAGTTCCAAAATATTGATTGGCAATCTCACCTCCTGAGATTCCCAAACCCCTTGTGCTGTCAGAGACCCCCAAACAGCTCCCCAACCTGTCAGACTTGCATCTGTTGAAATTACAGTCCAGGTAGGAAGAACAAAAGAAGCCCCCTGAACTAAACGATGGTGATCTGTCCACCACGTCAGAGAGTGTCATACAATCGGTTTTAAAGATATTAATTGAGATATCTTTGTGTAATCCCTGCACCACTGGTTCAGCATACAGAGCTGAAGAGGTCGCATGTGAAACCGAGCAAAGGGGATCGCGTCCGATGCAGCAGTCATAAGACCTAGAATTTCCATGCATAAGGCTACCGAAGGGAATGATTGTGATTGAAGGTTTCGACAAGCTGAGATCAATTTTAGACGTCTCTTGTCTGTCAGAGACAGAGTCATGGACACTGAATCTATCTGGAAACCTAAAAAGGTTACCCTTGTCTGAGGAATCAATGAACTTTTCGGTAAATTGATCCTCCAACCATGATCTTGAAGAAACAACACAAGTCGATTCGTATGAGATTCTGCTAAATGTGAAGACTGAGCAAGTACCAAGATATCGTCAAAATAAGGAAATACCACAATACCCTGTTCTCTGATTACAGACAGAAGGGCACCGAGAACCTTTGTAAAAATTCTTGGAGCTGTTGCTAGGCCAAACGGCAGAGCCACAAACTGGTAATGCTTGTCTAGGAAAGAGAATCTCAGAAACTGATAGTGATCTGGATGAATCGGAATATGCAGATATGCATCCTGTAAATCTATTGTGGACATATAATGCCCTTGCTGAACAAAAGGCAGGATAGTCCTTATAGTTACCATTTTGAATGTTGGTATCCTTACATAACGATTCAATATTTTTAGATCCAGAACTGGTCTGAAGGAATTCTCCTTCTTTGGTACAATGAAGAGATTTGAATAAAACCCCAGCCCCTGTTCCAGAACTGGAACTGGCATAATTACTCCAGCCAACTCTAGATCTGAAACACATTTCAGAAATGCTAGAGCCTTCGCTGGATTTACTGGGACACGGGAAAGAAAAAATCTCTTTGCAGGAGGCCTTATCTTGAAGCCAATTCTGTACCCTTCTGAAACAATGTTCTGAATCCAAAGATTGTGAATTGAATTGATCCAAATTTCTTTGAAAAATCTTATTCTGCCCCCTACCAGCTGAGCTGGAATGAGGGCCGCACCTTCATGTGGACTTGGGAGCTGGATTTGGTTTTCTAAAAGGCTTGGATTTATTCCAGACTGGAGATGGTTTCCAAACTGATACCGCTCCTGTGGGTGAAGGATCAGGCTTTTGTTCCTTATTGTGACGAAAGGAACGAAAACGATTATTAGACTTAAATTTACCTTTAGATTTTTTATCCTGTGGTAAAAAAGTTCCTTTCCCTCCAGTAACAGTTGAGATAATAGAATCCAACTGAGAACCAAATAATTTATTACCCTGGAAAGAAAGGGAAAGCAAAGTAGACTTAGAAGACATATCAGCATTCCAAGTTTTAAGCCATAAAGCTCTTCTAGCTAAAATAGCTAGAGACATATACCTGACATCAACTCTAATGATATCAAAGATGGCATCACAAATAAAGTTATTAGCATGTTGAAGAAGATTAACAATGCTATGAGAATTATGATCTGTTACTTGTTGCGCTAAAGCTTCTAACCAAAAAGTTGAAGCTGCAGCAACATCCGCTAAAGATATAGCAGGTCTAAGAAGATTACCTGAACATAAGTAAGCTTTTCTTAGAAAGGATTCAATCTTCCTATCTAAAGGATCCTTAAAGGAAGTACTATCTGCCGTAGGAATAGTAGTACGTTTAGCAAGAGTAGAGACAGCCCCATCAACCTTAGGGATTTTGATCCAAAACTCTAATCTGTCAGATGGCACAGGATATAATTGCTTAAAACGTTTAGAAGGAGTAAATAAATTACCCAAATTATTCCATTCCCTGGAGATTACTTCAGAAATAGCATCAGGGACAGGAAAAACTTCTGGAATAACTACAGGAGATTTAAAAACCTTATTTAAACGTTTAGATTTAGTATCAAGAGGACCAGAATCCTCTATTCTAATGCAATTAAGACTTCTTTAAGCAAAGAACGAATAAATTCCATTTTGAATAAATATGAAGATTTATCAGCATCAACCTCTGAGACAGAAACCTCTGAACCAGAGGAACCATTATCAGAATCAGAATGATGATGTTCATTTAAAAATTCATCTGAAAAATGAGAAGTTTTAAAAGACCTTTTACGTTTACTAGAAGGAGGAATAACAGACATAGCCTTCTTAATGGATTTAGAAACAAAATCTCTTATGTTAACAGGAACACTCTGAGTATTAGATGTTGACGGAACAGCAACAGGTAATGTAACATTACTAAAGGAAATATTATCTGCATTAACAAGTTTGTCATGACATTCATTACAAACAACAGCTGGAGGAACAGATACCACAAGTTTACAGCAGATACACTTAACTTTGGTAGATCCAGCACCAGGCAGCGTTTTTCCAGAAGTATCTTCTGACTCAGTGTCAATCTGGGACATCTTGCAATATGTAATAGAAAAAACAACATATAAAGCAAAATTGATCAAATTCCTTAAATGACAGTTTCAGGAATGGGAAAAAATGCCAGTGAACAAGCTTCTAGCAACCAGAAGCAATAAATAATGAGACTTAAATAATGTGGAGACAATAGTGACGCCCATATTTTTTAGCGCCAAAAAAGACGCCCACATTATTTGGCGCCTAAATGCTTTTGGCGCCAAAAATGATGCCACATCTGGAACGCCGACACCTTTGGCGCAAAAAAAACGTCAAAAATGACGCAACTTCCGGCGACATGTATGACGCCGGAAACAGAAAAAAAAATTTTGCGCCAAAAAAGTCCGCGCCAAGAATGACGCAATAAAATGAAGAATTTTCAGCCCCCGCGAGCCTAACAGCCCACAGGGAAAAAAACATAATTTATGTAAGAACTTACCTGATAAATTCATTTCTTTCATATTAGGAAGAGTCCATGAGCTAGTGACGTATGGGATATACATTCCTACCAGGAGGGGCAAAGTTTCCCAAACCTTGCCTATAAATACACCCCTCACCACACCCACAAATCAGTTTAACGAATAGCCAAGAAGTGGGGTGATAAGAAAAAAGTGCGAAAGCATAAAAAATAAGGAATTGGAATAATTGTGCTTTATACAAAAAAATCATAACCACTACAAAAAAAGGGTGGGCCTCATGGACCCTTGCTAATATGAAAGAAATTAATTTATCAGGTAAGTTCTTACATAAATTATGTTTTCTTTCATGTAATTAGCAAGAGTCCATGAGCTAGTGACGTATGGGATAATGACTACCCAAGATGTGGATCTTTCCACGCAAGAGTCACTAGAGAGGGAGGGATAAAATAAAGACAGCCAATTCCTGCTGAAAATAATCCACACCCAAAATAAAGTTTAATGAAAACATAAGCAGAAGATTCAAACTGAAACCACTGCCTGAAGTACTTTTCTACCAAAAACTGCTTCAGAAGAAGAAAACACATCAAAATGGTAGAATTTAGTAAAAGTATGCAAAGAGGACCAAGTTGCTGCTTTGCAAATCTGATCAACCGAAGCTTCATTCCTAAACGCCCAGGAAGTAGAAACTGACCTAGTAGAATGAGCTGTAATCCTTCGAGGCGGAGTTTTACCCGGCTCGACATAGGCATGATGAAATAAAGATTTCAACCAAGATGCCAAAGAAATGGCAGAAGCTTTCTGGCCTTTTCTAGAACCGGAAAAGATGACAAATAGATTAGAAGTCTTTCGGAAAGACTTAGAAGCTTCAACATAATAATACAAAGCTCTAACAGCATCCAAAGAATGCAATGATTTCTCCTTAGAATTCATAGGATTAGGACATAATGAAGGAACCACAATTTCTCTACTAATGTTGTTAGAATTCACAACCTTAGGTAAAAAATTCAAAAGAAGTTTGCAGCACCGCCTTATCCTGATGAAAAATCAGAAAAGGAGACTCACAAGAAAGAGCAGATAATTCAGAGACTCTTCTGGCAGAAGAGATGGCCAAAAGAAACAAAACTTTCCAAGAAAGTAATTTAATGACCAAAGAATGCATGGGTTCAAAAGGAGGAGCTTGAAGAGCCCCCAGAACCAAATTCAAACTCCAAGGAGGAGAAATTGACTTAATGACAGGTTTTATACGAACCAAAGCTTGTACAAAACAATGAATATCAGGAAGATTAGCAATCTTTCTGTGAAAAAGAACAGAAAGAGCAGAGATTTGTCCATTCAAGGAACTTGCGGACAAACCTTTATTTAAACCATCCTGAAGAAACTGTAAAATTCTCGGTATTCAAAAAGAATGCTAAGAAAAATGATGAGAAAGACACTAAGAAATATAAGTCTTCCAGACTCTATAATATATCTCTCTAGATACAGATTTACGAGCCTGTCACATAGTATTAATCACAGAGTCAGAGAAACCTCTTTGACCAAGAATCAAGCGTTCAAACTCCATACCTTAAAATTTAAGGATTGAGATCATGATGGAAGAAAGGACCTTGCGACAGAAAGTCTGGTCTTAACGGAAGAGTCCACAGCTGGCAAGAGGCCATCCGGACAAGATCCGCATACCAAAACCTGTGAGGCCATGCTGGAGCTACCAGCAGGACAAACGAGCATTCCTTTAGAATCTTGGAGAATACTCTTGGAAGAAGAACTAGAGGCGGAAAGATATAGGCAGGATGATACTTCCAAGGAAGTGATAATGCATCCACTGCCTCCGCCCGAGGATCCCAGGATCTGGACAGATACCAGGGAAGTTTCTTGTTTAGATGAGAAGCCATCAGATCTATTTCTGGGAGTTCCCACATTTGAACAATCTGAAGAAATACCTCTGGGTGAAGAGACCATTCGCCCGGATGCAACGTTTGGCGACTGAGATAATCCGCTTCCCAATTGTCTATACCTGGGATATGAACCGCAGAGATTAGACAGGAGCTGGATTCCGCCCAAACCAAAATTCGAGATACTTCTTTCATAGCCAGAGGACTGTGAGTCCCTCCTTGATGATTGATGTATGCCACAGTTGTGACATTGTCTATCTGAAAACAAATGAACAACTCTCTCTTCAGAAGAGGCCAAGACTGAAGAGCTCTGAAAATTGCACGGAGTTCCAAAATATTGATCGGTAATCTCACCTCCTGAGATTCCCAAACCCCTTGTGCCGTCAGAGACCCCCACACAGCTCCCCAACCTGTAAGACTTGCATCTGTTGAGATTATAGTCCAGGTCGGAAGAACAAAGAATCTGTCCACCACGTCAGAGAGTGTCGTATAATCGGTTTAAAGATATTAATTGAGATATCTTTGTGTAATCCCTGCACCATTGGTTCAGCATACAGAGCTGAAGAGGTCGCATGTGAAAACGAGCAAAGGAGATCGCATCCGATGCGGCAGTCCTAAGACCTAAAATTTCCATGCATAAGGCTACCAAAGGAAATGATTGTGACTGAAGGTTTTGACAAGCTGATATCAATGTTAAACTTCTCTTGTCTGACAAGGACAGAGTCATAGACACTGAATCTATCTGGAAACCCAAAAAGGTTACCCTTGTCTGAGGAATCAATGAACTTTTTGGTAAATTGATCCTCCAACCATGATCTTGAAGAAACAACACAAGTCGATTCGTATGAGATTCTGCGAAAATGTGAAGACTGAGCAAGTACCAAGATATCGTCCAAAATAAGGAAATACCAAAACCCTGTTCTCTGATTACAGACAGAAGGGCACCGAGAACCTTTGAAAAAATTCTTGGAGCTGATGCTAGGCCAAACGGTAGAGCCACAAAACTGGTAATGCTTGTCTAAAAAGAGAATCTCAGAAACTAAAAGTGATCTGGATGAATCGGAATATGCAGATATGCATCCTGTAAATCTATTGTAGACATATAATGCCCTTGCTAAACAAAAGGCAGGATAGTCCTACAGTTACCATCTTGAATGTTGGTATCCTTACATAACGATTCAATATTGATAGATCCGGAACTGGTCTGAAGGAATTGACCTTCTTTGGTACAATGAAGAGATAGAATAAAACCCCAGCCCCTGTTCCAGAACTGGAACTGGGATAATTACTCCAGCCAACTCTAGATCTGAAACACATTTCAGAAATGCTGAGCCTTTGCTGGGTTTACTGGGACACGGGAAAGAAAAAAATCTCTTTGCAGGAGGCCTTAACTTGAAGCCAATTCTGTACCTTTCTGAAACAATGTTCTGAAACCAGAGATTGTGAATGGAATTGATCCAAATTTCTTTGAAGAAAACGTAATCTGCCCCATACCAGCTGAGCTGGAATAAGGGCCGCACCTTCATGGGTACTTAGGAGCTGGCTTTGGGTTTCTATAAGGCTTGGATATATTCCAAACTGGAAATGGTTTCCAAACTGATACCGCTCCTGAGGATGAAGGATCAGGTTTTTGTTCCTTGTTGTGAGGAAAGGAACGAAAACGATTATTAGACCTAAATTTACCTTAGATTTTTTATCCTTTGGTAAAAAAGTTCCCTTCCCTCCAGTAACAGTTGAGATAATAGAATCCAACTGAGAACCGAATAATTTATTACCCTGGAAAGAAAGGGATAGCAAAGTAGACTTAGAAGACATATCAGCATTCCAAGTTTTAAGCCATAAAGCTCTTCTAGCTAAAATAGCTAGAGACATATACCTGACATCAACTCTAATGATATCAAAAAGATGGTATCATAAATAAAATTATTAGCATGTTATAGAATAATAATAATGCTATAAAATTATGATCTGTTACTTGTTGCGCTAAAGCTTCTAAGCAAAAAGTTGAAGCTGCAGCAACATCCGCTAAAAATATAGCAGGAGTAGAGACAGCCCCATTAACCTTAGGGATTTTGTCCCAAAAACTTTAATCTGTCAGATGGCACAGGATATAATTGCTTAAAACGTTTTAGAAGGAGTAAATGAATTACCCAAATTATTCCATTCCCTGGAAATTACTTCAGAAATAGCATCAGCGAGAGAAAACACTTCTGGAATAACTACAGGAGATTTAAAAACCTTATTTAAACGTTTAGATTTAGTATCAAGAGGACCAGAATCCTCTATTTCTAATGCAATTAATACTTCTTTAAGTAAAGAACGAATAAATTCCATCTTGAACAAATACGAAGATTTATCAGCATCAACCTCTGAGACAGAAACCTCTGAACCAGAAGAACCATTATCAGTATCAGAATGATGATGTTCATTTAAAAATTCATCTGAAAAAAGAGAAGTTTTAAAAGACTTTTATGTATACTAGAAGGAGAAATAACAGACATAGCCTTCTTAATGGATTTAAAAATAAAATCTCTTATGTTATCAGGAACACTCTGAAAATTAGATGTTGACGGAACAGCAACAGGTAATGTAACAGTACTAAAGGAAATTTTATCTGCATTAATAAGTTTGTCATGACATGCAATACAAACAACAGCTGGAGAAACAGATACCAAAAGTTTATAGCAGATACACTTAGCTTGGTAGCTCCAGCACCGGGCAGCAATTTTCCTGAAGTATCTTCTGACTCAGTTGCAACGTGGAACATCTTGCAATATGTAATAGAAAAAACAACATATAAAGCGAAATTGATCAAATTCCTTAAATGACAGTTTCAGGAATGGGAAAAAAATGCCAGTGAACAAGCTTCTAGCAACCAGAAGCAATAAATAATGAGACTAAAATAATGTGGAGCCAAAAATGACGCCCATATTTATGATGCCCACATTATTTGGCGCCTAAATGCTTTTGGCGCCAAAAATTACGCCACATCCGGAACGCCGACACTTTTGACGCAAAAAAACGTCAAAAAATGACGCAACTTCCGGCGACACGTATGACGCCGGAAACAGAAAATTTTTTTTGCGCCAAAAAAGTCCGCGCCAAGAATGACGCAATAAAATGAAGCATTTTCAGCCCCCGCGAGCCTAACAGCCCATAGGGAAAAAGTCAAATTTTTTAAGGTAAGAAAAAATGATTGATTCAAATGCATTATCCCAAATATGAAACTGACTGTCTGAAAATAAGGAATGTTGAACATCCTGAGTCAAGGCAAATAAATGTTTGAATACATATATTTAGAACTTTATAAAAAAAGTGCCTAACCATAGCTTAGAGTGTCACAGAAAATAAGCTTACTTACTTACCCCAGGACACTCATCTACATGTTGTAGAAAGCCAAACCAGTACTGAAACGAAAATCAGCAGAGGTAATGGTATATATATATAAGAGTATATCGTCGATCTGAAAAGGGAGGTAAGAGATGAATCTCTACGACCGATAGCAGAGAACCTATGAAATAGACCCCGTAGAAGGAGATCATTGCATTCAAATAGGCAATACTCTCCTCACATCCCTCTGACATTCACTGCACGCTGAGAGGAAAACCGGGCTCCAACCTGCTGCGGAGCGCATATCAACGTAGAATCTAGCACAAACTTACTTCACCACCTCCATAGGAGGCAAAGTTTGTAAAACTGATTTGTGGGTGTGGTGAGGGGTGTATTTATAGGCATTTTAAGGTTTGGGAAACTTTGCCCCTCCTGGTAGGAATGTATATCCCATACGTCACTAGCTCATGGACTCTTGCTAATTACATGAAAGAAAGTCAAATTTTAAGGTAAGAAAAAAAAAATTTGATTTATTCATATGCATGATCCCAAATATGAAACTAACTGTCTGAAATAAGGAACGTTGAACATCCTGAGTCAAGGCAAATAAATGTTTGAATACATATATTTAGAACTTTATATAAAAGTGCCCAACCATAGCTTAGAGTGTCACAAAAAATAAGACTTACTTACCCCAGGACACTCATCTACATGTAGTAGAAAGCCAAACCAGTACTGAAACGAGAATCAGTAGAGGTAATGGTATATATAAAAGTATATAGTCGATCTGAAAAGGGAGGTAAGAGATGAATCTCTACGACCGATAACAGAGAACCTATGAAATAGACCCCGTAGAAGGAGATCATTGAATTCAAATAGGCAATACTCTCCTCACATCCCTCTGACATTCACTGCACGCTGAGAGGAAAACCGGGCTCCAACCTGCTGCGGAGCGCATATCAACGTAGAATCTAGCACAAACTTACTTCACCACCTCCTGTCAGGGTTTTACCATTCTGTACCTTTAACTACTAATTACCATACTATATTGTTGTTTAGCTCATTCCATTCCTCTTGTATACCATCTTCACACTGTATCCTACAGTAGTGACCCTCAGATCTATGAGTATAACAGGGTTCACACAAGTTAGATCTTAGTGAACCCGAGGTAAGGTGTGAGACTGAGTGGTCCTGCAAGAACAAGGGTACTAGTTCATACTTAAACATAACATATTACCAAGCCTATAAAAATAACTAGTACCTTGTTTAATGGATATAACAGAGCTTTACAATAGGGTTGGCTCCCTAGCTCAAAGTATGGATCACTTGATACAGGGACTAAGGGAGATACAATTGGAGAACCAAAACATCAGAAAATTCATAAATGACCATCTTGCCAGTAAGCCTCCTGTAGCTGAAAACTCAGCTGAACCTTTAATTAGCCCTCCTGAAAAATTCTCTGGGGAGAGAGCTTTGTTTAGGGATTTTAAGAACTCTTGTACACTGATGTTTACTTTGAAACCTAAATCATACCCAACAGATAGGGTCAGGGTATTAACTGTTATCTCATTCTTACGTGGTGAGGCCAGGTCTTGGGCTAACGCCTATTATGAGAAAGATGATCCCATCTTAAATTCTCTCGATGCATTCTTTTCTGCCATGTCTCTGCTTTATGAGGATCACAATAAACAGAACACAGCAGAAACAGCTATCAGGTCCTTACGTCAAGGAAAAAGAGTCGTGGAAGAATATATCACGGATTTCAAACGTTGGGCACCGGACACTCAGTGGAACACTCCAGCTTTAAGGAATCAATACCGATTAGGTCTCAGTGAAGCAATAAAAGATGAGCTTGCACGTGGTATTATTCCTGATGATTTAGAAGCCCTCATGACACTCAGCATAGGTATAGACCGAAGGTTAAGGGAAAGAAAATCTGAAAGATCCTTCAGTGATGCAAGCTACAGAAGATTATCCACTTATCAAGCTACGCCTTCAACCTTACCAGCAAGGTCCTCTGATGAACCTATGGATGTAGCAGTGATTCGTGGTCCTCTAAAACCCGAAGAAAAAGCTAGGCGCAAACTATTGAACCTTTGTTTATACTGTGCTGATAAAGATCACACTGTTAAAGATTGTCCATTACTTCTTCGCCAAAAGAAGGGTAAGACACCACCTAGTTATCATATAATCAATATGGTACATGATTTCAATTCTCATTTGTCCCTTCCTCTCTCCCTACAGTGGCATCATCAGAAGATAGACGTACAGGCCGTAGTTGACTCTGGCGCATCTGGGAATTTTGTAGATATTTCCTTTGTTGTTAAAAATAAGATCCCACTAATAAAAAAGAGTGTTTCACTTGCTATACGTTTGGTTGATGGCTCACTATTCAGTTCAGGTCCCATAACACATCACACCATCCCTATTACTGTAATAACAAAGTCTGGTCATATTGAGCAGTTTTCTTTCGATGTACTTCCCACTTCAGTATATCCTATGATACTTGGTTTAAACTGGTTAATAAGACATAACCCCACTATTTCATGGTGTGAAGGGTCTGTGATCTTTGATTCTGCATTTTGTAAACATTCATGTTTTACCAAACACTCTTTATACCATTTATCTGTCAATGGCCTACCTGATTGTTACAAAGAATTTAGTGACGTTTTTGATAAGGTTGAGGCAGACACACTACCACCACACAGGTCGTATGATTGTCCTATTGATCTCATACCAGACAGTACCATACCTATAGGTCATATATATCCGCTTTCAGAGCCAGAAATAGCTCATTTGAAAGACTATCTGGATGATAACTTGAAAAAAGGCTTCATTAGACCCTCCACATCCTCCGTTGGAGCGTCTATGTTTTTTGTTAAGAATAAGGATGGTAGCCTCCGTCCAATCATTGACTATAGGCAACTTAACAAATGCACAAGGAAAAACAGATACCCCCTGCCTCTCATTCCTGAACTAATTGAACGGTTACGTGGTGCTGTTATTTATACAAAACTGGATCTTAGAGGTGTCTACAATTTGATTAGGATGAGAGCAGGGGATGAGTGGTTAACAGCCTTCCGTACACGTTACGGCCTTTATGAATACACTGTAATGCCGTTTGGTTTATGCAACGCACCGGCGACATTTCAGTGTTTCATAAATGATGTGTTTCATGATCTCTTAGATGTATGTATTGTCATCTATCTGGACGACATTCTTATATTCTCAGAGTCATACGAAAAACATGTGTCTCATGTGAAGCAGGTTTTACTACGATTAAGAGTCCATCGTCTTTTCGCTAAGCTTGAAAAGTGTATATTCAATACAGATACAATTTCCTTCTTAGGATACAACATATCACCTTTAGGTATCTCCATGGAATCTAACAAGGTGGATGCTATAACCAATTGGCCTGCTCCCCGTAACAAGAAAGAAATCCAGAGATTTTTAGGGTTTGCAAACTTTTATCGCAAATTTATTAAAGGGTTTTCACATATTGTTCAACCATTGACTTACTTAACACGTAAACATATAAAATTTGTTTGGAATCAGTCAGCAGAAGATTCTTTCATTAGTCTGAAACAGAAATTTACTACAGCTCCGATTCTACAGTTCCCAGATCCCAGTTGTCAATACACCCTGGAGGTTGATGCTTCCGAATATGCTCTTGGGGCAATCCTTTCTCAAAGAAAGTCTCCTACGGAACCTCTTCACCCAATATCTTACTACTCCAGAGTAATGACCTCTGTAGAAATGAATTATGGTATTGGTGATAAGGAGCTTCTTGCTATCAAATCTGCCCTAGAGTTCTGGAGACATCTTCTGGAAGGAACACAACACCCTATTCTGATATACACTGACCATCGGAATCTTGAATTTCTGAGATCTAACAAATCCTTGACTTCACGTCAGGTGGAGTCTTTTCTTTTCACGATTTGATTATATCATAACATATAGGCCCGGCTCCAAAAATCTCAAGGCAGACTCTCTTTCTCGAAAGGATCCGAAACCTTTGCATATAGAAACACCTGAATCTATCATACCCTCAGATAGAATAATCTGTTTGACTACCGGCTTCAAAACCACCTTAAAACAACATCTGACTCAGGACTCTTCTTTACAGCAACTTGGATTAAGCAAACATCAGGATGGTTTGTACTACCATGAGAATCTACTGTATATACCTGAAGTTCTCAGGGAAGAGATTGTTGGTTATGCTCATGACTCGCTATTAGCAGGTCATCCTGGAGTTCATAAGACATTGCATTTATTAAAGAGAGATTATTGGTGGCCCAAAATGATTGACACAGTCACTCGATATGTACAAAGTTGTCCCACATGTACCACCAAGAAACACCCACATAATCGCCCTTATGGTTACCTTCTTTCGCTTCCAATCCCAGACAGACCTTGGACAGATATCGCCATGGATTACATAGTGAACTTACCATCTTCATCAAATTTCAACACCATATTAGTGGTGGTTGATTTGTTTTCTAAAATGGCTCATTTCATCCCCCACAGGGGTCTTCCAACAGCTTCAGAAACTGCCTCTCTATTCTTAAACAACATAGTGAAACTTCATGGATTGCCCAAATCTGTCACTACGGATAGGGGGTCACAATTCACATCTAGGTTTTGGACCCAGCTATGTCGTACCCTCAACATCTGTAGAAGACTCAGCTCAGCCTATCATCCCCAGACGAATGGGCAAACGGAGAGAACTAATCAGTCACTTGAGCAGTATCTCCGCTGCTACTGTACTTTAGAACAAGATAATTGGCACTCACTGTTGGCCACTGCCGAATTTGCTCATAACAACTCACTACACTCCTCTATGAGAACCACACCATTTTTCGTCAACTATGGGTTTCATCCATCATATCATCCTACCTGTACGTCTGATTCTACACTACCAATGGTAAACGATACAGTCAATTCAATTGCTAATGGCTTTGCCTCCTTAAAAACAGTTCTACAAGAGGCACAAACCACCCAGAAGCATCATTATGACTTACGCAGATCTAAACCTCCGGATTATGCTGTTGGCGACAAGGTCTGGCTTAGTACAAAAAACCTATGTTTAAAGATCCCCAGTAAAAAATTAGGTGCTTTGTATTTGGGTCCATATGAGATTATTAAAGTAATCAATCCTAATGCTGTGACTCTTCAATTACCATCTACTCTGAAGATACATCCAACGTTCCATGTGTCCTTGTTAAAACCCTACTCCTTGGTCAGGGGTAACCTACAGGGTTCTTCTGTTGTTCCTCAAGTGAGTGATGATGTTGAATATGAAATTGATTCTATCTTGGACTCCAGATACCTTCATGATCAGCTACAGTATTTGGTAAGATGGAAGGGTTATGCTACTGAGGAGGATTCGTGGGAGCCGTCCTCTAACTTCTCTGCCCCCCAACTCCTCTCTTTGTACCACCGGAGAAATCCTGACCGCCCTGGTCCTTGATCCGCGGAGCGGCTCCTTGAGGGGGGAGTTCTGTCAGGGTTTTACCATTCTGTACCTTTAACTACTAATTACCATACTATATTGTTGTTTAGCTCATTCCATTCCTCTTGTATACCATCTTCACACTGTATCCTACAGTAGTGACCCTCAGATCTATGAGCATAACAGGGTTCACACAAGTTAGATCTTAGTGAACCCGAGGTAAGGTGTGAGACTGAGTGGTCCTGCAAGAACAAGGGTACTAGTTCATACTTAAACATAACACCTCCATAGGAGGCAAAGTTTGTAAAACTGATTTGTGGGTGTGGTGAGGGGTGTATTTATAGGCATTTTGAGGTTTGGGAAACTTTGCCCCTCCTGGTAGGAATGTATATCCCATACGTCACTAGCTCATGGACTCTTGCTAATTACATGAAAGAAACAGACGTTTACAGCAGGACTCAATTTCCCCACCTAAGAGGTGCTAGGCGATGATGATAGCCACACAGCTACCCTGGTCTGATCCAAACCCACTGCTCCGATCTCAATCGAAGAAGGAAGGCTGGTCACGAGAACACAACAAATACAGCTACCCTGGTCTGATCTAAACCCGCCGCTCCAATCCCAATCAGAGAAGGAAGGCGGGTCACGTGGGCACAATAATTCAATAATAGGTGCCACTTCTTCCTTCACAAAGAAGGAGACGGAGCCATTGTGCACGTGAACTCAATGCAGGGGAAAACGGAGCCCAATGGATTCTTCATTACTACCGCCATCACAGCAGAAGGCTGTAAGCCCAGGGATATAAAAACAAATAGTATATCAATTGGCTCACCAGACTGCTTAAAAACAACACAAGTTCCAGATTGAACTGTCCTTGCACATCGTTTTATAAACATCTGACACATGTGAAAAATTCTAGCCTCATGAAGCTGGTTAACCCCTTCATTACTAACAAAGGGGAACCAGTGTCTCTCCTAACTATCACACTAAGTGCCTGCACCTTCCATAAAAAATATCCTACTAGGATATATCTTGCCCATAATATCTTGCAGAATCTTTAAAAGTGCATAATCTCCCATACATAGAAGACCCAACAGCACTTACCTGTATCTAGCCATCCGGCAGGAGGACAGCACACCTGGGGGGTAGTTATCAAGCCGTCTACTTTTCTGGCTTCGCCGGCCCAATACGCCCGCCTAAGCTCGCCTCACATCGCCGCCGCGGACCTGAAAAAATACGCCTAAGTTATCAAATAAAGCTGTCAAAAAGCCGCGCGGCGATGAGCAGCTGACTGTGACAGTTATCACTCATCCGATCTCGCTGCCCTTCGGCTTTTTCCCAGCTTTATTGCTAGCCTGTCACTAAGCACTCACACTAAACTACACTGTTCTACCCCCTATACCGGCGCCCCCGGAGCCTCCCGCAACTCAATAAAGTTACTAACCCCTAAACCGCCGCTCCTAGACCCTGCCGCAACTCTTATAAATGTATTAACCCCTAAACCGCCGCTCCTAGACCCTGCCGCAACTCTTATAAATGTATTAACCCCTAAACCGCCGCTCCCGGACACCGCTGCCACCTACAGTATACCTAGTAACCCCTATCCTGCCCCCCCTACACCGTCGCCCTCTATTATAAAATTATTAACCCCTATACTGCTGATCACGCACCTCTCCGCAACTAAATAAATAGTTTAACCCCTAAATCGCCGCTCCCTGAACCCGCCGCAACCTATATTAAACCTATTAACCACCATCCTGCCCCCCCTACACCGTCGCCACCTATAATAAATTTATTAACCCCTAATCTGCCCCCCACTACACCGCCGCCACTGTAATAAAAATATTAACCCCTAAACCTAAGTCTAACCCTAACCCTAACGCCCCCCTAACTTAAATATTAATTAAATAAATCTAAATAAATTAACTCTTATTAACTAAATGAATCCTATTTAAAACTAAATACTTACCTTTAAAATAAACCCTAATATAGCTACAATATAAATAATAATTATATTCTAGCTATCTTAGGATTTATTTTTATTTTACAGGTACCTTTCAATTTATTTTAACCAGGTACAATAGCTATTAAATAGTTATTAACTATTTAATAGCTTACCTAGCTAAAATAAAGAGAAATGTACCTGTTAAATAAATCCTAACCTAAGTTACAATTACACCTAACACTACACTATACTTTAATAAATTATTCCTATTTAAAAATAAATACTTACCTGTAAAATAAACCCGAAGATAGCTACAATATAATTAATAATTATATTATAGCTATCTTAGGATTTATATTTATTTTACAGGTAACTTTGTATTTATTTTAGCTAGTTAGAATAGTTATTAAATAGTTATGAACTATTTAATAACTACCTAGCTAAAAGAAATACAAAATTACCTGTAAAATAAATCCTAACTTAAGTTACAATTAAACCTAATACTACACTATCATTAAATTAATTAAATAAACTACCTACAAAATAACTACAATTAAATACAATTACATAAACTAACTAAAGTACAAAAAATAAAAAAATAAGTTACAAGCATGTTAAAAATATTACAACAATTTTAAGCTACTTACACCTAATCTAAGCCCCCTAATAAAATAACAAACCCCCCCAAAATAAAAAAATGCCCTACCCTATTGGGTCTTTTCTACACAGGTCTATGTGAGGAGTGGCGTCCTCTCATACCAGGGGGCCTAGGTATCAAGCCGTCAACCTCAAATACGCTGGAATTCCGCATCGTATTTGTGGCGAGGCTGATACGCCTTAGTTATCAAAGGCTTGAGACCGGCAAAAGTAGAATTTTGTGATGTAAGCATCGATCCGCCGGACTCAGTCCGACACAGATCGATTCTTACGTCACTTCAGATGTTCCGCACACAAGTGCGGCACATTCTCACTACTTTTGCTAGTTATCAAAAAACTAGCAGGTACGCTCGGCACTTTTACGGCCCAGCGTACCTGGTTTTCAATCCGCCACCCCTGGAGGCGGCGGATCCCATAGGAATCAATGGGAGTCTGACCATAGCGAAAGTACAAGTTCGCTGCTGACAGACATCCCATTGATTTCTATGGGAGCTGTCTACACCTAACACCCTAACATGTAACCCGAGTCTAAACACCACTAATCTGTCCCCCCTACACCGCCGCAACTAAATAAAGTTATTACCCCCTAAATCGCCGCTCCCGGAGCCCACCGCAAGCTACTCTATACATATTAACCCCTAAACCGCCGCTCCCGGAGCCCACCGCAACTATAATAAATGTATTAACCCCTAAACCGCCGCTCCCTGAACCCGCCACAACCTATATTAAATGTATTAACCCCTATCCTGCCCCCCCTACACCGTCGCCACCTATAATAAATTTATTAACCCCTAATCTGCCCCCCCTACACCGTCGCCACCTATGATAAATTTATTAACCCCTATCCTGCCCCCCACTACGCCGCCGCCACTGTAATAAAATTATTAACCCCTAAACCTAAGTCTAACCCTAACGCCCCCCTAACTTAAATATTAATTAAATAAATCTAAATAAATTAACTCTTATTAACTAAATGAATCCTATTTAAAAATAAATACTTACCTTTAAAATAAACCCTAATATAGCTACAATATAAATAATAATTATATTCTAGCTTTCTTAGGATTTATATTTATTTTACAGGTACCTTTCAATTTATTTTAACTAGGTACAATAGCTATTAAATAGTTATTAACTATTTAATAGCTTACCTAGCTAAAATAAAGAGAAATGTACCTGTTAAATAAATCCTAACCTAAGTTACAATTACACCTAACACTACACTATACTTTAATAAATTATTCCTATTTAAAAATAAATACTTACCTGTAAAATAAACCCGAAGATAGCTACAATATAATTAATAATTATATTATAGCTATCTTAGGATTTATATATATTTTACAGGTAACTTTGTATTTATTTTAGCTAGTTAGAATAGTTATTAAATAGTTATTAACTATTTAATAACTACCTAGCTAAAAGAAATACAAAATTACCTGTAAAATAAATCCTAACTTAAGTTACAATTAAACCTAATACTACACTATCATTAAATTAATTAAATAAACTACCTACAAATAACTACAATTAAAAACAATTACATAAACTAACTAAAGTACAAAAAATAAAAAAAGCTAAGTTACAAAAAATAAAAAAATAAGTTACAAACATGTTAAAAATATTACAACAATTTTAAGCTACTTACACCTAATCTAAGCCCCCTAATAAAATAACAAACCCCCCAAAATAAAAAAATGCCCTACCCTATTCTAAATTAAATAAATTTCAAAGCTCTTTTACCTTACCAGCCCTTAAAAGGGCCATTTGTGGGGGCATGCCCCAAAGAAAACAGCTCTTTTGCCTGTAAAAGAAAAATACAACCCCCCCCAACATTAAAACCCACCACCCACATACCCCTAATCTAACCCAAACCCCCCTTACAAAAACCTAACACTAATCCCCTGAAGATCATCCTACCTTTAGTTGTCTTCACTCAGCCGAGCCACCGATGGAACTGAAGAGGACATCCGGAGCGGAAGAAGTTAATCCTCCAAGCGGCGCTGAAGAAATCTTCCATCCGATGAAGTCATCATCCAGGCGGCGCTGAAGAAAAGTCTTCGATCCGGCCGATGTCATCTTCAAAGAGGCGCTGAAGAGGTCTTCTATCCGGGCGAAGTCATCTTCCAAGCAGGGTCTTGAATCTTCCTTCCGCCGACGCGGAACCACCTTCTTCACCGACGGACTACGACGAATGACGGCTCCTTTAAGGCACGTCATCCAAGATGGCGTCCCCTCAATTCTGATTGGCTGATAGGATTCTATCAGCCAATCGGAATTAAGGTAGGAAAAATCTGATTGGCTGATGGAATCAGCCAATCAGATTGAGCTCGCATTCTATTGGCTGTTCCGATCAGCCAATAGAATGCAAGCTCAATCTGATTGGCTGATTGGATCAGCCAATCGGATTGAACTTGAATCTGATTGGCTGATTCCATCAGCCAATCAGAATTTTCCTACCTTAATTCCGATTGGCTGATAGAATCCTATCAGCCAATCGGAATTGAGGGGACGCCATCTTGGATGACGTCCCTTAAAGGAGCCGTCATTCGTCGTAGTCCGTCGGTGAAGAAGGTGGTTCCGCGTCGGCGGAAGGAAGATTCAAGACCCGGCTTGGAAGATGACTTCGTCCGGATAGAAGACCTCTTCAGCGCCTCTTTGAAGATGACATCGGCCGGATCGAAGACTTTTCTTCAGCGCCGCCTGGATGATGACTTCATCGGATGGAAGATTTCTTCAGCGCCGCTTGGAGGATTAACTTCTTCCGCTCCGGATGTCCTCTTCAGTTCCATCGGTGGCTCGGCTGAGTGAAGACAACTAAAGGTAGGATGATCTTCAGGGGATTAGTGTTAGGTTTTTGTAAGGGGGTTTGGGTTAGATTAGGGGTATGTGGGTGGTGGGTTTTAATGTTGGGGGGGTTGTATTTTTCTTTTACAGGCAAAAGAGCTGTTTTCTTTGGGGCATGCCCCCACAAATGGCCCTTTTAAGGGCTGGTAAGGTAAAAAAAACTTTGAAATTTATTTAATTTAGAATAGGGTAGGGCATTTTTTTATTTTGGGGGGGTTTGTTATTTTATTAGGGGGCTTAGATTAGGTGTAAGTAGCTTAAAATTGTTGTAATATTTTTAACATGTTTGTAACTTATTTTTTTATTTTTTGTAACTTAGCTTTTTTTATTTTTTGTACTTTAGTTAGTTTATGTAATTGTATTTAATTGTAGTTATTTGTAGGTAGTTTATTTAATTAATTTAATGATAGTGTAGTATTAGGTTTAATTGTAACTTAAGTTAGGATTTATTTTACAGGTAATTTTGTATTTCTTTTAGCTAGGTAGTTATTAAATAGTTAATAACTATTTAATAACTATTCTAACTAGCTAAAATAAATACAAAGTTACCTGTAAAATAAATATAAATCCTAAGATAGCTATAATATAATTATTAATTATATTGTAGCTATCTTCGGGTTTATTTTACAGGTAAGTATTTATTTTTAAATAGGAATAATTTATTAAAGTATAGTGTAGTGTTAGGTGTAATTGTAACTTAGGTTAGGATTTATTTAACAGGTACATTTCTCTTTATTTTAGCTAGGTAAGCTATTAAATAGTTAATAACTATTTAATAGCTATTCTACCTAGTTAAAATAAATTGAAAGGTACCTGTAAAATAAATATAAATCCTAAGATAGCTAGAATATAATTATTATTTATATTGTAGCTATATTAGGGTTTATTTTAAAGGTAAGTATTTATTTTTAAATAGGATTCATTTAGTTAATAAGAGTTAATTTATTTAGATTTATTTAATTAATATTTAAGTTAGGGGGGCGTTAGGGTTAGGGTTAGACTTAGGTTTAGGGGTTAATAATTGTATTACAGTGGCGGCGGCGTAGTGGGGGGCAGGATAGGGGTTAATAAATTTATTATAGGTGGCGACGGTGTAGGGGGGGCAGATTAGGGGTTAATAAATTTATTATAGGTGGCGACGGTGTAGGGGGGGGCAGGATAGGGGTTAATCAAAGATAGTTTGTGAAACAATCACTAGAGGGCGCTGTTAGAAAAAATGCATAATTCAAACATCTAAAACTTCAAATACCTATTACAAAAATTAATAATATACAAACACCATGTGGTGTGATGTATATCCCTGTGGGGATAATATATGGTTATTTGCTCCTATTCAACAGTGATTTGTTTGAACCTTCCTACTTATTACATGTGTGTAAACAAGTGAAGTATCCCTAAAAATATTAATTTATAAAGCAGCACCTCTCAACACAAATATCATCAGCGCAAATGTGTATCAAACTAAGAAAAAACAAATGTGTAAAAACAGACAAGAGGGCGCTAGTATGTCTGGTGACCAGTGTTCCCTCTAAAACCAGTTTTGTGAGCGGCCCAGCAGTGAAACAGTTAATTAGAGCAATTAGCAAACACTGCATAATGCAGACTGCAAGGTGCGTTTGCCTTATTAACTGTTTCACTGCTGGGTTACACACAAAACTGGCCTTAGAGGGAACACTGCTGGTGACACCGTGAAATAAAAAACAATAAAATATATATAACTTAATATAGATAAATACTACAAACTGAGTGCAATCGAATTATTATATATGAAATACTAATAATAATAATAATGGAAAGTGACACCTCATTAATATTGCATAGTGAAATAGTTCAAATTTTATCATAGATAGTCTAATGGATCACCAGGAGTCCACAACAAATTCCAACAGGTAGATTCGGTTTCCAGATGGCTGCGAAAATGATCCTCTCCTCCGATGTGAAACAAATGATCTGTATAAATTACAAATAGAAAGGGACGACCATTGTGTGTATCGACAGCTCAAAAGACCCCACACATGCAGCACACTCTAATCCAGGGTACTCACACTTTGGCTGAGCACACCAGTATGCTTGTGGATACAATCTGGTTATCTGAGCCAACCAGCTTGCTCTCTCACAGGCAGCGTTCTCCTCGCAGAAGCTATACACCAGCACACTTCTTGTAACTTCACGGCCGTATGGTAATGAGCACCTTGCTTAGTAAGGAATGGCGGACAATGATTTAAAAATATAAAACTTCTTTAATCATTGGTATTATACAAATTCCTTCATACACAAGCAGGTGGATAGTGTACATAGGTTAAAAATTGCTACGCGTTTCTCAGCACTATCGGCTGTTTCCTGTTGCCTGAGGAAACAGCCGATAGTGCTGAGAAACGCGTAGCAATTTTTAACCTATGTACACTATCCACCTGCTTGTGTATGAAGGAATTTGTATAATACCAATGATTAAAGAAGTTTTGTATTTTTAAATCATTGTCCGCCATTCCTTACTAAGCAAGGTGCTCATTACCATACGGCCGTGAAGTTACAAGAAGTGTGCTGGTGTATAGCTGCTGCGAGGAGAACGCTGCCTGTGAGAGAGCAAGCTGGTTGGCTCAGATAACCAGATCGTATCCACAAGCACACTGGTGTGCTCAGCCAAAGTGTGAGTACCCTGGATTAGAGTGTGCTGCATGTGTGGGGTCTTTTGAGCTGTTGATACACACAATGGTCGTCCCTTTCTATTTGTAATTTATACAGATCATTTGTTTCACATCGGAGGAGAGGATCATTTTCGCAGCCATCTGGAAACCGAATCTACCTGTTGGAATTTGTTGTGGACTCCTGGTGATCCATTAGACTATCTATGATAAAATTTGAACTATTTCACTATGCAATATTAATGAGGTGTCACTTTCCATTATTATTATTATTAGTATTTCATATATAATAATTCGATTGCACTCAGTTTGTAGTATTTATCTATATTAAGTTATATATATTTTATTGTTTTTTATTTCACGGTGTCACCAGACATACTAGCGCCCTCTTGTGTGTTTTTACACATTTGTTTTAGGATAGGGGTTAATACATTTAATATAGGTTGTGGCGGGTTCAGGGAGCGGCGGTTTAGGGGTTAATACATTTATTATAGTTGCGGTGGGCTCCGGGAGCGGCGGTTTAGGGGTTAATATGTATAGAGTAGCTTGCGGTGGGCTCCGGGAGCGGCGATTTAGGGGGTAATAACTTTATTTAGTTGCGGCAGTGTAGGGGGGACAGATTAGTGGTGTTTAGACTCGGGGTACATGTTAGGGTGTTAGGTGTAGACAGCTCCCATAGAAATCAATGGGATGTCTGTCAGCAGCGAACTTGTACTTTCGCTATGGTCAGACTCCCATTGATTCCTATGGGATCCGCCGCCTCCAGGGGTGGCGGATTGAAAACCAGGTACGCTGGGCCGTAAAAGTGCCGAGCGTACCTGCTAGTTTTTTGATAACTAGCAAAAGTAGTGAGAATGTGCCGCACTTGTGTGCGGAACATCTGAAGTGACGTAAGAATCGATCTGTGTCGGACTGAGTCCGGCGGATCGATGCTTACGTCACAAAATTCTACTTTTGCCGGTCTCAAGCCTTTGATAACTAAGGCGTATCAGCCTCGCCACAAATACGATGCGGAATTCCAGCGTATTTGAGGTTGACGGCTTGATAACTAGGCCCCCTGGTATGAGAGGACGCCACTCCTCACATAGACCTGTGTAGAAAAGACCCAATCCTTAAAAAAGGGGAAATATCAGAGTAAACCTACTCTGGCTTTCAAAATATCAAACTCTTGATTGAAGTGAAATAAATTCAATTTCTTCAGACACTAAAACTTTACCTTCTCTATGCACTCAAGGCAAAGAGAATGACTGGGGGTTGTGGGTGCTCTTTGCCTCCTCCTGCTGGCCAGTTTTTTTTTTTTTAAATCCCTGGGTACCCTTTTGTTATATGTGCATATATCAGATTTGTTATTTTGTTTAATAAATTATAAATGTTATGTTTTAACTTTATTTTTTTTTAGTATACCTGTGTATATTCACTTCAGCCTTTTTTAGGCGTTCCTATCTTTGTATAAATTTAGCACTGTCAGTTGGTCCATAAACAATTAAAAGTGACTTGTTCTTTTCAACCCAGTGACATAAGCAAATAGTAATACATGTTGCAGACACCCAACTCCTGACATGAAGCTGTCTATACTTTCTGTATCTAATTGTCAGGGTTACTGTCTCTTTAAGGCTGGTATGCATGTGATTTTCCCATTGGCCACTTCCTCTATAAGTTTTACCATTTCCTGTGGCTCCTTGCTTAGTATTTTAGTAGTAAGACTACGTAACGTGAGCAATACCTAAGGAGTTCCTATTTCCTACCTTATAACATTTGGATTGTTACAAATTGGTGTAATCTCACATTAGTATCTCTATACTTGGATCTACGCCAATTACCTTTATACAAAGTATCCACGTTGGGACTGATTAAACTTCTTATAATATTTCAAGGATATTGTTGGCAACCTGTTTCCGCAAAAATCACATCACATTTCTAAAAATTAAAGCCTAATTCAACCACGCCAATTCCAGCGTGTATTTGGCGTTACACTACAACTGCAGCTAAGACTACCGGAGACTCCTCCCACTTAGACCGGGGGTTTTCAGCTTGAACTGATGTGATCTATCTATCCGCAACGCATCTCAGCTGATCAACTGAAGCAAACAGGTCATACCTCTATCTGCAGACCGGAGGGTCGGATTTCCTCTGAAGACGCAAGTAAAATTGTTTCAATATTCAGTTTGCTGTCCTGCCGCTTCATTGCAGCTCAAGTCTCTCTCTCTTACGCACGCTACAACCTTGCAAGCAGAGTTTCCCTGTCTCATTAAAACCTAACTAAGAGGTACTGACACAGACTTTAGCACAACTGAGTCATTTCTGTTTTCTGTTCTCACGCTGCATTGCAGCTCTAATAACCATCTCTCTTACACACGCTACAAACTTGTAAGCAGAGTTTCCCTGTTATATTAAAACCTAACTAAGAGGTTCTGCAACGGACTTTTCATATATAATAAGAGTTTTGCCAAGAAACCTTCTATGCTAACTAAACTTAGAAGAAGAAGTATTCTACCATATCTAACTTAATCATAAACTACAACCCTTCTAGTCCTATTAACTTACTGGAAGACCAACAGTAATATATAGGGTATTACATTACCTATCTTTTCCAACTTCCCTAAATAACTATTCAGTTATTCCATTTCGAATACTTTGATCTTGTAACCTCTATTTTTATGTTATTTTATGTTTTCACTATACAATCGAATTTCACTCATCAATAGTGTAATCCCATTCCTTCTAGTGATACAAAACAATTTTTTTCTCTGCAATTGTGTTTCATCTTAATAACAAACCAAAATCCTTTGATAACCTTACATAATACTAAGCCCGAAAACTTTATTATGGAACTAGCAGAGCTTCCACAGATAGTTTATACCCTATCCCAAAAAGTGGATCAATTAGCTCAGGCAGTGCACGATCTTCAAGTTGAAAACCAGTCTCTAAGAGGTATTATCAGAGATTCGATTTCTCCACAACCCTCACAGCTACTGCAAACCCCTGAACCATCTGTATCGTTACCTGAGCCTTTTTCTGGTAACAGCAAGAACTATAGGCAGTTTAAGAATTCCTGCCACTTGTTGTACAACCTAAGACTCCGAAGTTATCCCTCAGAGAGGATTAAGGTTCTCAGTACTATTTCATTCTTAAGAGGAGAGCCCCGGACATGGGCAGACAATCGATGTGAGCACAACGACCCTGTACTGGCAAGCCTAGGAGATTTTTTTCACCGCCATGGATGACTTATTCCACGACACAGATGTTCAGATGTCTGCTGAAGCCTTCATGAGAAGTCTGAAGCAAGGTAAAAGACCAGTCGAAGACTATATAACGGATTTCAAATTGTATGCTGCAGACTCACAATGGAGCCAAATTGCTTTGCGAAATCAGTTCTGACTGGGTCTTTCGGAAGCATTGAAAGACGAGTTCGCCAGAATTGAGCTCCCGAAAACCTTATAAGCTATGATGAAAACAGCACAACAATTGGATAGGAGACTACACGAGAGGAAGACTGAAAGATTCTCCACAGACATACGCCCAAAAGGCTTTACCGTCCCTACCACTCACTCATCTCCTCAACCTAGAAATCCTTCAACACCTATGGAGATAGGCGCAGTAAGAGGTCCATTAACTTCAGAAGAACGGTACCGCAGAAAAACAAAAAATCGGTGTATGTATTGTGCCAATCCAGCACACTCCGTGCAAGACTGTCCCATACTTCTGAAACTAAAGAAAAGTAAGTTCTTTAAAATTAATTCCTCAGTCCAAGGAAACAAAATGTATACTTACGCTATGTTGTCCCTTTCTCTACAGTGGGAGCTAGATCAAGTGACGACTGAGGGTATAATCGACTCCGGAACTTATGGATGTTTTATCGACCACCATGTTGTACAATCTAATAAAATACCTACTATTCTAAAGCATACCCCTGTCTCTATTCGTATGATTGATGGCTCCACACCTAAAACAGGTCCTATAACTCACCAAACAGTTCCTATCACTGTCTCCATTAATGGTCACACTGAATTAATATCATTTGAGGTTTTAAGTTCTCCACATTTCCCAGTGGTATTGGGTATTAAATGGTTACAGCAACATAACCCAAAGATTACATGGTCTCCATTTACTATTCAATTCGATTCAGATTACTGTTCACAGACTTGTATGCACACTCATTCTGTACTGCAGATAGAGTCAAATCCCCCTCAAATTCCTTCACCTTACTCAGATTTTGCTGACGTATTCAGCAAAACCGAAGCTGAGAATTTACCACCACATCGTCCGTATGACTGCCCGATTGATTTACTCCCAGGTTCTACCATCCCCTACGGACATCTCTATCCATTGAGCCAACCCCAGTTAAATTATTTAAAGCAATATCTGGAGGAAAATCTCAGAAAAGGTTTAATCAGGGCCTCAACCTCTCTAGCCGGAGCAGGTATGTTTTTCGTGCGAAACAAGGACTCATCCCTACGACCTATAATAGACTACCGGGAGATCAACAAACGCACTATTAAAAACCGCTATCCTCTCCCTCTGATACCAGAGTTGATTGAACGACTATCCGAAGCAAAGATCTATAATAAACTCGACCTGAGAGGAGCATACAATCTAGTAAGGATATAAGAGGGCCACGAATGGTTGACCGCCTTCAGGACCCGATACGGTCTATATGAGTACCTTGTAATGCCTTTCGGCCTATGTAATGCTCCCGCCGCCTTTCAGCACTTTATAAAACATAATTTATGCTTACCTGATAAATTCCTTTCTTCTGTAGTGTGATCAGTCCACGGGTCATCATTATTTGTGGGATATTATCTGCTCCCCTACAGGAAGTGCAAGAGGATTCACCCAGCAGAGTTGCTATATAGCTCCTCCCCTCTACGTCACCTCCAGTCATTCGACCAAGGACCAACGAGAAAGGAGAAGCCAAGGGTGTAGTGGTGACTGGAGTATAATTTAAAAAATATTTACCTGCCTTAAAAAACAGGGCGGGCCGTGGACTGATCACACTACAGAAGAAAGGAATTTATCAGGTAAGCATAAATTATGTTTTCTTCTGTTAAGTGTGATCAGTCCACGGGTCATCATTACTTGTGGGATACCAATACCAAAGCAAAAGTACACGGATGACGGGAGGGATAGGCAGGCTCTTTATACAGAAGGAACCACTGCCTGAAGAACCTTTCTCCCAAAAATAGCCTCCGAGGAAGCAAAAGTGTCAAATTTGTAAAATTTGGAAAAAGTATGAAGCGAAGACCAAGTTGCAGCCTTGCAAATCTGTTCAACAGAGGCCTCATTCTTAAAGGCCCAAGTGGAAGCCACAGCTCTAGTGGAATGAGCTGTAATTCTTTCAGGAGGCTGCTGTCCAGCAGTCTCATAAGCTAAACGAATTATGCTACGAAGCCAAAAAGAGAGAGAGGTAGCAGAAGCTTTTTGACCTCTCCTCTGACCAGAGTAAACGACAAACAGGGAAGACGTTTGTCGAAAATCTTTAGTTGCCTGTAAATAAAATTTAAGGGCACGAACTACATCCAGATTGTGCAAAAGACGTTCCTTCCTCGAAGAAGGATTTGGGCACAAGGATGGAACAACAATCTCCTGATTGATATTCCTGTTAGTGACTACCTTAGGTAAGAACCCAGGTTTAGTACGCAGAACTACCTTATCCGAGTGAAAAATCAAATAAGGAGAATCACAATGTAAGGCTGATAACTCAGAGACTCTTCGAGCCGAGGAAATAGCCATTAAAAATAGAACTTTCCAAGATAACAACTTTATAACAATGGAATGAAGGGGTTCAAACGGAACACCCTGTAAAACGTTAAGAACAAGGTTTAAACTCCATGGTGGAGCCACAGCTTTAAACACAGGTTTAATCCTGGCCAAAGCCTGACAAAAAGCCTGAACGTCTGGAACTTCTGACAGACGCTTGTGTAACAGAATGGACAGAGCTGAGATCTGTCCCTTTAAGGAACTAGCGGATAACCCCTTTTCAAAACCTTCTTGTAGAAAAGACAATATCCTAGGAATCCTAACCTTACTCCAAGAGTAACCTTTGGATTCGCACCAATATAGGTATTTACGCCATATTTTATGGTAAATCTTTCTGGTAACAGGCTTCCTAGCCTGTATTAAGGTATCAATAACTGACTCAGAAAAACCACGCTTTGATAAGATCAAGCGTTCAATTTCCAAGCAGTCAGCTTCAGAGAAGTTAGATTTTGATGTTTGAAAGGACCCTGAATCAGAAGGTCCTGTTTCAGAGGTAACGACCAAGGTGGACAGAATGACATGTCCACCAGATCTGTATACCAAGTCCTGCGTGGCCATGCAGGCGCTATTAGAATCACTGATGCTTTCTCCTGTTTGATTCTGGCAATCAATCGAGGAAGCATCGGGAAAGGTGGAAACACATAAGCCATCCTGAAGGTCCATGGTGCTGTCAAGGCATCTATTAGGACCGCTCCCGGATCCCTGGATCTGGACCCGTAGCACGGAAGCTTGGCGTTCTGTCGAGACGCCATGAGATCTATCTCTGGTTTGCCCCAACGTCGAAGTATTTGGGCAAAGACCTCTGGATGAAGTTCCCACTCCCCCGGATGAAAAGTCTGACGACTTAAGAAATCCGCCTCCCAGTTCTCCACTCCCGGGATGTGGATTGCAGACAGGTGGCAAGAGTGAGACTCTGCCCAGCGAATTATCTTCGATACTTCCATCATTGCTAGGGAGCTTCTTGTCCCTCCCTGATGGTTGATATAAGCTACAGTCGTGATGTTGTCCGACTGGAACCTGATGAACCCCCGAGTTGTTAACTGGGGTCAAGCCAGAAGAGCATTGAGGACTGCTCTCAATTCCAGAATGTTTATTGGAAGAAGACTCTCCTCCTGATTCCATAGTCCCTGAGCCTTCAGAGAATTCCAGACAGCGCCCCAACCTAGTAGGCTGGCGTCTGTTGTTACAATTGACCAGTCTGGCCTGCTGAATGGCATTCCCCTGGCCAGATGTGGCCGATAAAGCCACCATAGAAGAGAATTTCTGGTCTCTTGATTCAGATTTAGAGTGGGGGACAAATCTGAGTAATCCCCATTCCACTGACTTAGCATGCACAGTTGCAGTGGTCTGAGATGTAGGCGTGCAAAAGGAACTATGTCCATTGCTGCTACCATTAGTCCGATTACCTCCATGCATTGAGCTACTGACGGGTGTTGAATAGAATGAAGGACACGGCATGCACTTTGAAGTTTTGTTAACCTGTCCTCTGTCAGGTAAATCTTCATTTCTACAGAATCTATCAGAGTCCCCAGGAAGGGAACTCTTGTGAGTGGAAAGAGAGAACTTTTCTTTTCGTTCACTTTCCATCCATGCGACCTTAGAAATGCCAGTACTATCTCTGTATGAGATTTGGCAGTTTGAAGGCTTGAAGCTTGTATCAGTATGTCGTCTAAGTACGGAGCTACTGAAATTCCTCGCGGTCTTAGTACCGCCAGAAGAGTGCCCAGAACCTTTGTGAAGATTCTTGGAGCCGTAGTCAGTCCGAATGGAAGAGCTACAAACTGGTAATGCCTGTCTAAAAAGGCAAACCTTAGATACCAGTAATGGCTTTTGTGAATCGGTATGTGAAGGTAAGCATCCTTTAAATCCACTGTGGTCATGTACTGACCCTCTTGGATCATGGGCAAAAATGTTCGAATAGTTTCCATCTTGAACGATGGAACTCTTAGGAATTTGTTTAGGATCTTTAAATCCAAGATTGGCCTGAAGGTTCCCTCTTTTTTGGGAACTACAAACAGATTTGAGTAAAACCCTTGTCCTAGTTCCAACCGCGGAACTGGATGGATCACTCCCATTAATAAAAGATCTTGTACGCAGCGTAGAAACGCTTCCTTCTTTGTTAGGTTTGTTGACAACCTTGACAGATGAAATCTCCCTCTTGGGGGAGAGGATTTGAAGTCCAGAAGGTATCCCTGAGATATGATCTCTAACGCCCAGGGATCCTGAACATCTCTTGCCCAAGCCTGGGCGAAGAGGGAAAGTCTGCCCCCCACTAGATCCGGTCCCGGATCGGGGGCCCTCAATTCATGCTGTCTTAGGGGCAGCAGCAGGTTTTCTGGCCTGTTTGCCCCTGTTCCAGGACTGGTTAGGTTTCCAGCCTTGTCTGTAGCGAGCAACAGCTCCTTCCTGTTTTGGTGCAGAGGAAGTTGATGCTGCTCCTGCTTTGAAATTACGAAAGGAACGAAAATTGGACTGTCTAGCCTTGGCTTTGGCCTTGTCCTGAGGCAGGGCATGACCTTTACCTCCTGTAATGTCAGCAATAATCTCTTTCAAGCCGGGCCCGAATAAGGTCTGCCCTTTGAAAGGAATATTAAGCAATTTAGATTTAGACGTAACATCAGCTGACCAGGATTTCAGCCACAGAGCTCTGCGTGCCTGAATGGCGAATCCTGAATTTTTAGCCGCAAGTTTAGTTAAATGTACTACGGCATCTGAAATAAATGAATTAGCTAACTTAAGGAATTTAAGTTTGTGTGTGATGTCATCTAGTGTGGATGATTGAAGTGTCTCTTCCAGAGACTCAAACCAAAATGCTGCTGCAGCCGTGACAGGCGCAATACATGCAAGAGGTTGCAATATAAACCCTTGTTGAACAAACATTTTCTTAAGGTAACCCTCTAATTTTTTATCCATTGGATCTGAAAAGGCACAGCTATCCTCCACTGGGATAGTGGTACGCTTAGCTAAAGTAGAAACTGCTCCCTCCACCTTAGGGACCATTTGCCATAAGTCCCGTGTGGCGGCGTCTATTGGAAACATCTTTCTGAATATAGGAGGGGGTGAGAAAGGCACACCGGGTCTATCCCACTCCTTAGTAACAATGTCAGTAAGTCTCTTAGGTATAGGAAAAACGTCAGTACTCGTCGGTACCGCAAAATATTTATCCAACCTACACATTTTCTCTGGGATTGCAACTGTGTTACAATCATTCAGAGCCGCTAATACCTCCCCTAGTAACACACGGAGGTTCTCAAACTTAAATTTAAAATTTGAAATGTCTGAGTCCAGTTTATTTGGATCAGAACCGTCACCCACAGAATGAAGCTCTCCGTCTTCACGTTCTGCAAACTGTGACGCAGTATCAGACATGGCCCTTGCATTATCAGCGCACTCTGTTCTCACCCCAGAGTGATCACGTTTACCTCTTAGTTCTGGTAGTTTAGCCAAAACTTCAGTCATAACAGTAGCCATATCTTGTAATGTGATTTGTAATGGCCGCCCAGATGTACTCGGCGCTACAATATCACGCACCTCCTGAGCGGGAGATGCAGGTACTGACACGTGAGGCGAGTTAGTCGGCATAACTCTCCCCTCGTTGTTTGGTGAAATATGTTCAATTTGTACAGATTGACTGTTTTTTAAAATAGCATCAATACATTTAGTACATAAATTTCTATTGGGCTCCACTTTGGCATTAACACATATAGCACAGAGATATTCCTCTGAATCAGACATGTTTAACACACTAGCAAATAAACAGCAACTTGAAAATACTTTTCAAAGTAATTTACAAATAATATGAAAACGAACTGTGCCTTTAAGAAGCACAGAAAAAAATTATAACAGTTAAAATAATTAAGTTATAGCATCAATCTTTGTCAGAATATACAGTTTTAGCAAAGGATTGTTCCCCTCAGCAATTAAACAACACAACTTTAGCAAAGGTTTAATCCCATTAGCAAAGATAACAATTTCTGAAAGCAGGAAACAAATTACAGAATAAACGTTTTTATCTCAGTCAATGCTGACTGAAATATTTGATGCATAGTAAAAGCGCCCCTCCCCCACACACACAGCAGTGAGGGAGAACAGAAACTGACAGAAAAAAACAGATTTAAGCAACTGCCAAGTGGAAAAATAGTGCCCAAACATTTATTCACTCAGTACCTCAGTAAATGAAAACGATTTTACATTCCAGCAAAAACATTAAACATAATCTCTAGTTATTAAACAGCTTTATGTCTTTCTTACAGTGTAATTCTAGTGAAGTACCATTCTCCCAGAATACTGAAGTGTAAAGTATACATACATGACATTATATCGGTATGGCAGGATTTTCTCATCAATTCCATTGTCAGAAAATAAAAACTGCTACATACCTCTATGCAGATTCATCTGCCCGCTGTCCCCTGATCTGAAGTTTACCTCACTCCTCAGATGGCCGAGAACAGCAATATGATCTTAACTACTCCGGCTAAAATCATAGCAAAACTCTGGTAGATTCTTCCTCAAACTCTGCCAGAGAGGTAATAACACACTCCGGTGTTATTTTAAAATAACAAACTTTTGATTGAAGATATAAAACTAAGTATAATCACCATAGTCCTCTCACACGACCTATCTAGTTGCTGGGTGCAAGAGAATGACTGGGGGTGACGTAGAGGGGAGGAGCTATATAGCAACTCTGCTGGGTGAATCCTCTTGCACTTCCTGTAGGGGAGCAGATAATATCCCACAAGTAATGATGACCCGTGGACTGATCACACTTAACAGAAGAAATTATGTGTTCAGGGATCTACTCGATGTCTGTCTAGTCATCTATTTAGACGATATTTTAATATATTCGAAAGACAATACTGAACACATCAAACATGTCCAAAGGGTGCTCTCTAGGCTTAGAGAGCATAAACTTTATGCCAAATTCGAAAAGTGCCTATTTCATACCGATCGTGTTTCTTTTCTCGGTTATGAGATCTCCCCTACTGGTATTACTATGCAAACCCAAAAGGTTGAAGCAGTAAAGAATTGGTTGGTTCCCAAATCCACAAAAGACTTGCAAAGATTCCTAGGGTTTGCAAACTACTATAGGAAATTTATTAAAGACTTTTCCAAGTTAGCTAAACCGCTTACTACCTTAACCAGCACTACTGTACCGTTCATTTGGAACGAACAAGCCAACCAAGCATTTACATTGTTAAAGACAAAGTTTACTACCGCTCCAATTTTGAACTTCCCTAATCCTTCTCTTCAATATCTGCTCGAAGTTGATTCTTCAGATTTTGCTCTTGGGGCAGTGTTATCTCGACAGAAATCTCTCAATGATCCTATTCATCCAGTATCCTATTATTCTTCTATGATGACCTCTTCTGAAAGAAATTATTCGATAGGAGACAAAGAACTCCTTGCTATAAAACGCTCACTTGAGAATTGGAGACATCTCCTCGAGGGTACTACTCTTCCCATCCTTATACTCACGGACCACAAGAACCTCGTTTATCTTCAGACCAGTAAAACTTTATCAGCAAGGCAGGTTCGTTGGAGTTTATTCTTCTCTCGTTTTAATTTCAACATTGTTTACAGACCAGCTTCAAGAAACGGCAAAGCCAATGCTGTTTCCCGTTTACCCGAGAAGATAACCTCCATGGATTCACAGACTACCATCATACCCACCGAGCGATTCATTGGTCTTACAACTGATATGTTAACAGAGCTAAAAAGATATACCGCCATGGAGAACCCACCATCTAATTACCCTTTAGTAAAGAGGGATGCGTTATATTATTATGCCCAAAGGATATATGTTCCAGAGCAGTTGAGATCTTCGATTATTCAGACCCATCATGATACTCCACTATCCGGTCACCCTGGACTAAGACGTACAATGGAACTAATATCACAAACATTCTGGCGGCCCAAACAAAAGCAATCTGTTATATAAGAATATATACAAACATGTCAGATTTGCACAGTATCCAAGTCGGAAAGGAAACCACCTTATGGACTGTTGATTCCCTTACCAGCACCCAAAAGACCTTGGCAACACCTCTCTATGGATTATATTGTCGATTTACCGACTTCAAACAATCAAACCACAATCTTAGTAGTCGTTGACTTGTTTACCAAGATGGGACATTTCTTACCATACCATAAGCTGCCCACCTCCTCTGAGACAGCTCTACTGTTTTTGGATAACATTGTGATATTACATGGTTTTCCTGCCATCATAACCACCGACAGAGGGACACAGTTCACCTCACGCTTTAGGACCAAACTAGGTGAACTCACTCAGATTCAACACCGCTTTACCACATCTTTCCACCCACAAACCAATGGACAGTCTGAGAGATTAAATCAATGACTCGAGCAATATTTGCGTTGCTACTGCTCGTATCACCAAAAAGACTGGATAAAATTCCTTTCTATGGCCGAATTTACCTACAATAATGCTGTGAATTCCTCAACAAAATTTTCACCTTTTTATGCAAACTATGCCTTCCATCCTGACTTTGCTTTTTCCTCACCTGACAGTTTGAATTCCCCTATGATAGAAGATCTACATGATTCTCTGCAACAGAATTTCCAATTCATACACCAGAACATACAAAATGCTTAACAGGTTCAAAAGCATTATTATGATCTTCGAAGAAGACCTCCACCACCATATACCGTAGGGGATCAAGTATGGCTATCAACCAAGAATCTGAAACTACAAATCCCATGCAAAAAGCTGGCTGGTCTATACATAGGACCATTTCCGATCATCCGTATCATTAATGACAATGCTGTAACCCTTAAATTACCTGACAACATGAAAATCCATCCTACATTTCACGTTTCACTCCTGAAACCGTATACTCCAACTAGACAAACTCGGACACTTTTACCTCCTCATCCACCCACTTTAGATCAGGATGTTTACGAAGTCCATTCTCTACTGGATTCTAGGTACCACAAAGGGGAATTGCACTGGAAGAACTACTCCTCTGATGAGGACACTTGGGAGCCTGCCTCGAATCTTGATGCACCGAGATTGGTTTCTCTCTTCCACAGAAGACACCCTGATCGTCCTAGACCTACAACTGTGGCACAGTTGCCTTGAGGAGGGGGTCATGTCAGGGTTACTGTCTCTTTAAGGCTAGTATGCATGTGATTTTCCCATTGGCCACTTCCTCTATAAGTTTCACCATTTCCTGTGGCTCCTTGCTTAGTATTTTAGTAGTAAGACTACGTAACCTGAGCCATACCTAAGGAGTTCCTATTTCCTACCTTATAACATTTGGATTGTTACAAATTGGTGTAATCTCACATTAGTATCTCTATACTTGGATCTACGCCAATTACCTTTATGCAAAGTATCCACGTTGGGACTGATTAAACTTCTTATAATATTTCAAGGATATTGTTGGCAACCTGTTTCCTCAAAAATCACATCACTTTTCTACAAACTAAAGCCTAATTCAACCACGCCAATTCCAGCGTGTATTTGGCGTTACACTACAACTGCAGCTAAGACTACCGGAGACTCCTCCCACTTAGACCGGGGGTTTTCAGTGTGAACTGATGTGATCTATCTATCCGCAACGCATCTCAGCTGATCAACCGAAGCAAACAGGTCATACCTCTATCTGCAGACCGGAGGGTCGGATTTCCTCTGAAGACGCAAGTAAAATTGTTTCAATATTCAGTTTGCTGTCCTGCCGCTGCATTGCAGCTCAAGTCTCTCTCTCTTACGTACGCTACAACCTTGCAAGCAGAGTTTCCCTGTCACATTAAAACCTAACTAAGAGGTACTGACACATACTTTAGCACAACTGAGTCATTTCTGTTTTCTGTTCTCACACTGCATTGCAGCTCTAATAACCATCTCTCTTACACACGCTACAAACTTGTAAGCAGTTTCCCTGTCATATTAAAACCTAACTAAGAGGTTCTGCAACGGACTTTTCATATATAATAAGAGTTTTGCCAAGAAACCTTCTATGCTAACTAAACTTAGAAGAAGAAGTATTCTACCATATCTAACTTAATCATAAACTACAACCCTTCTAGTCCTATTAACTTACTGGAAGACCAACAGTAATATACAGGGTATTACATTACCTATCTTTTTCAACTTCCCTAAATAACTATTCAGTTATTCCATTTTGAATACTTTGATCTTGTAACCTCTATAAAGGGGTAATATTTCAGATTATTGTTTTCACTATACAATCAGATTTCACTCATCAATAGTGTAATCCCATTCCTTCTAGTGATACAAAACTAATTTTTTTTTTTCTCTGCAATTGTGTTTCATCTTAATAACAAACCAAAAGCCTTTGATAACCTTACACTAATAAATGTCCTCTTGCTATGATATACATGTTAAAATGTACCTACTAATAGCCTGCAGGTTATGTGAGTGAATATACATACCTGACAGACACTTACTGTGCTTACACATCTGCAGAGTTGCTGCATTCAGTAGTGAGCCTATCCAGTACTGTATAAAACAGCAGAGGATTCTCTATACGAGTACAACAACGAGGTAAAGCAGGAAGAGGCAAAGGATCAGTCCTTGTAACACTTGTGGCAGACTAGTGACCAAAACTCCCACAGGGGAATTACTTTACAGCCTTAGTACTCTCCTATATACCTCTCTTCTTATAATAGCTGACTGAGGCAAGTAATGGTTCTGTACTTAATTCAGAGAACCCCTTCTCACTAAGGTCCTGATGATTGAAAGTGTTGTGAGGCGGCGATATTTTCAAAAGGGATCATTACTCTTTAAAGGCAGCATTGCAGAGGAGCGGTTTTCTATAAATTGAAATGGGTGGCGATCATGTGAAATATGCCAAGAAGCACTGATATCGACACTGGAGATGTAAAGGAACCCTTTTAACTATATAGCACACAATAACTATACCTATGTACCCTTAAACTGCCATAACCTACCACTGCAAACTAAACACAATAAACTTCCTAACCAATTAACTGCTATGCCGCCACAACCCACCAATGCAATAAGCCCCCTAGCCTATTAACCCCTACACCACCACAACCCACCAATGCAATAAGCCCCTAACCTATTAACCTGTACGCCACCACAACCCACCAATTCAATAAGCCCCTAACCTATTAACCCGTAGACCGCCACAGCCCCCCAATGCAATAAGCCCCCTAACCTATTATCCACTACAGCGCCACAGCCCCCCAATGCAAACTACCCCTAAACTACTTAACTACCTAACACCTTACCCCCCACCTCTAATCTAAAACCTCCTAAATTAAAAAATGTATGCTTACCTGATAAATTAATTGCCTTCTTGGCAATGAAAGTCCACAAGAACAATCACACCCTATGGGAATTACTCGACCTGGACACCTCAAACAAAGCAATAAATATCCCTACCACTTCCCCTACCCTCTCAGTAGTTCAAGCCGAGGACAAGGAAAAGTGAAGAGAAATACAAGGGGTACAGAGGTGCTGCTGCCACTACACATTTTGCATTAGGGTGGGGTCTTGGACTCTCACTGCCAAGAAGAAAATTAATTTATCAGGTAAGCACAGGCTGGCCTTTGGGCAAGGCGACCGCCTTGGTCGCCGGGGTCAGGGGGGCCCCGCAGCAAAGGTAATACATTTTTTTTTTACATTTAATATTTTTTTCATTTTTTTTTTTAACATTATAATTTTTTCGCGCCTTTTTTGGCGCAATACATTTTTTCAGGCAGGGGAGGGAAGGAGGCCACGAGACACAGCACACACAGCACAGCCAGATGACAGCATCTGAATGATTGGAGGATATATAAACTTTTATTCTCCAATCATTCGGTGCTGTCACTGAGGGGAGGAGGCGGAGCACAGCACCGGAGGCGGAGCATAGCTGCTGCCTGTCACAAATCTGACTTCAGTGCGCAGCAGGCAGCAGACCGTCGTAGACCCGTGGAGCCAAGTGAGGAGCCCTGCTTTGGCCCAGGCCCCCAGAGACAGACACAGTGCCACTCAATGTGTGAGGGGTGGGGGAGACGGTGAGACCGTCACCGGATGGTGGACTGGTCACACGGAGTCTACTCTCTGGAGAGACAGAGACTGAGTCTTGACTTGAGTTCTTGTTTGGGGAGTGGTGGGGGCCGGAGAGCCTGAGGGGACACTGGGTGGGAGTGGGACTACTGTGGGACCGACTGGGAGTGGATGAGCAGCAGGAAGGAGGTCAGAGCTCAACCATCACCACACGAGTAGAGTAGTCAGGGGCTGGCCTGGGCAGCCATTTTATTTTCTTTGAAAATATTAAAAGTGCTGTGGAACTTGTTATTGAGCCAAAGTGACAGTCACAACATGTATTTAGCACTGCTATGTCACTATCTGCTGCACAATGTACAATACTCTTTTCAATCTGATGCTCACCACTAGTATTTAGCACTATGTCACTATCTGCTGCACAATGTACAATACTCTTTTCAATCTGATGCTCACCACTTTTATTTAGCACTGCTATGTCACTATATGCTGCAGAAGGTACAATACTCTCTCCAGTGTGATGCTCACCACATGTATTTAGCACTGCATCCCACTGTTGTGATAAGTTAAATTACTTTCATATACTTATTAATCTCAATTTGACAAATAGACCTTGACTAAAATGTGTCCACCACTAAAATGCATTGTGTGTGTGGGGGCTGTGTGTGTGGGCTGTGTGTATGTGTGTGTGTGGGCTAGCTGTGTGTGTGGGCTAGCTGTGTGTGCACGCGTGTGGGCTAGCTGTGTGTGTGTGTGGGCTGTGTGTGTGTGTGTGGGCTAGCTGTGTGTGTGTGTGGGCTGTGTGTGTGTGTGTGTTAGCTGTGTGTGTGTTAGCTGTGTGTGTGTGGGCTGTGTGTGTGTTAGCTGTGTGTGTGTGGGCTGTGTGTGTGTGTGTGTTAGCTGTGTGTGTGTGGGGGCTGTGTGTGTGTGTGTGTTAGCTGTGTGTGTGTGTGGGCTATCTGTGTGTGTGTGCTATCTGTGTGTGTGTGTTAGCTGTGTGTGTGTGGGCTGTGTGTGTGTGTGGGGGCTGTGTGTGTGTTAGCTGTGTGTGTGTGTGGGCTGTGTGTATTAGCTGTGTGTGTGTGTGGGCTATCTGTGTGTGTGTGTGGGCTGTGTGTGTGTGTGTGGGCTGTGTGGGCTGTGTGTGTTAGCTGTGTGTGTGTGTGGGGGCTATCTGTGTGTGTGTGTGTGGGCTGTGTGTGTGTGGGCTGTGTGTGTGTGTGCTGTGTGTGTGTGTGTGTGTGGGCTGTGTGTGTGTGTGGGCTATCTGTGTGTGTGTGTGTGTGTGTGTGGGCTGTGTGTGTGTGGGCTGTGTGTGTGTGGGCTGTGTGTGTGTGTGGGCTGTGTGTGTGTGGGCTGTGTGTGTGTGTGTGTGTGGGCTGTGTGTGTGTGTGTGTGGGCTGTGTGTGTGTGTGCGTGGGCTGTGTGTGTGTGTGCGTGGGCTGTGTGTGTGCGTGGGCTGTGTGTGTGTGCGTGGGCTGTGTGTGTGCGTGGGCTGTGTGTGTGCGTGGGCTGTGTGTGTGTGTGGGCTGTGTGTGTGTGGGCTGTGTGTGTGTGGGCTGTGTGTGTGTGGGCTGTGTGTGTGTGTGGGCTGTGTGTGTGTGTGGGCTGTGTGTGTGTGTGGGCTGTGTGTGTGTGTGGGCTGTGTGTGTGTGTGTGGGCTGTGCGTGTGGGCTGTGCGTGTGTGGGCTGTGTGTGGGGGGGCTATATGTGTGTGTGTGGGGGCTGTGTATATGTGTGGGCTGAGTATATGTGTGTGTGGGCGTGGGCTGTGTGTGTGGGGGCTGTGTGTGTGGGCTGTGTGTGTGTGTGGGCTGTGTGTGTGGGGGCTGTGTGTGTGTGTGTGGGCTGTGTGTGTGTGCGGGCTGTGTGTGTGTGCGGGCTGTGTGTGCGTGGGCTGTGTGTGTGTGTGGGCTGTGTGTGTGTGGGCTGTGTGTGTGTGTGTGGGCTGTGTGTGTGTGTGTGGGCTGTGTGTGTGTGTGTAGGCTGTGTGTGTGTGTGTGGGCTGTGTGTGTGTGTGTGGGCTGTGTGTGTGTGTGTAGGCTGTGTGTGTGTGTGTGTGGGCTATCTGTGTGTGTGTGTGGGCTGTGTGTGGGCTGTGTGTGTGTGGGCTATCTGTGTGTGTGTGTGTGTGTGGGCTGTGTGTGTGTGGGCTATCTGTGTGTGTGTGTGTGTGTGGGCTGTGTGTGTGTGTGGGCTGTGCGTGTGTGGGCTGTGTGTGGGGGGGCTATATGTGTGTGTGTGGGGGCTGTGTGTGTGTGGGGGGCTGTGTATATGTGTGTGTGGGGGCTGTGTATATGTGTGTGTGGGCGTGGGCTGTGTGTGTGGGGGCTGTGTGTGTGGGCTGTGTGTGTGGGGGCTGTGTGTGTGTGTGTGTGTGCTGTGTGTGTGTGCGTGCTGTGTGTGTGTGCGGGCTGTGTGTGTGCGGGCTGTGTGTGTGCGGGCTGTGTGTGTGCGGGCTGTGTGTGTGCGGGCTGTGTGTGTGTGGGCTGTGTGTGTGCGTGTGGGCTGTGTGTGTGTGCGTGTGGGCTGTGTGTGTGTGCGTGGGGGCTGTGTGTGTGTGCGTGGGGGCTGTGTGTGTGTGTGTGGGCTGTGTGTGTGTGCGTGTGGGCTGTGTGTGTGTGCGTGTGGGCTGTGTGTGTGTGCGTGGGGGCTGTGTGTGTGTGTGTGGGCTGTGTGTGTGTGGGCTGTGTGTGTGTGGGCTATCTGTGTGTGTGTGTGTGGGCTGTGTGTGTGTGGGCTGTGTGTGTGTGTGGGCTGTGCGTGTGTGGGCTGTGTGTGTGGGGGGCTATATGTGTGTGTGTGGGGGCTGTGTGTGTGTGTGGGCTGTGTATATGTGTGTGGGGGGGCTGTCTATATGTGTGTGTGGGCTGTGTGTGTGTGTGGGCTGTGTGTGTGCGTGGGCTGTGTGTGTGTGGGCTGTGTGTGTGTGTGGGCTGTGTGTGTGGGGGCTATATGTGTGTGTGTGGGGGCTGTGTTTGTGTGTGGGCTGTGTATATGTGTGGGCTGTGTATATGTGTGTGTGGGGGCTGTGTATATGTGTGTGTGGGCGTGGGCTGTGTGTGTGGGGGCTGTGTGTGTGTGTGGGCTGTGTGTGGGCTGTGTGTGGGGGGGCTGTGTGTGTGTGTGGGCTGTGTGTGTGTGTGGGCTGTGTGTGTGTGGGCTGTGTGTGTGTGTGTGTGGGGGGGCTGTGTATATGTGTGTGTGGGGGCTGTGTATATGTGTGTGTGGGCTGTGTATATGTGTGTGTGGGCTGTGTGTGTGGGGGCTGTGTGTGTGTGGGGGCTGTGTGTGTGAGCTGTTTTTTTTATTTGTAAAAACGGTGGGGGCGGGGTTGGGAGCGGAGATTGGGCGGGGTTGGGGCGGAGATTGGGCGGAGATAAAGGGGGCCCCATTTTATCATCCTGCCTTGGGCCCCGCAATGGCTAGGGACGGCCCTGGGTAAGCATACATTTTATTTTCCTTTTAATGGCAGTCAGAGTCTACGAGAACAATGATAACCTATGGGAAACCAATACCCAAGCTATGGAGTTCACAAATGATCGGGAGGGAAAAGTAGGGAAAGGCAGTCTTAATCGCTAGGCACCACCGCTTGTAGAAAGAACCCTTCTCCCAAAGGATACCGAGGCAAAAACATCAAATCTATAGAACTTTGTGAAAGTGTGCAGTGAAGACCAAGTTGCAGCCTTGCAAATCAGTTCAACTGAGGCCTCATTCTTGAAGGCCCAATAAGTAGATACCGCACAAGTAGAATGTGCTGTGATTCGTGAAGGGGGCTCCTGACCCGCCTCCTTGTAAGCCATGCAAATCAGACTTCGCAACCTAAAGGAAAGAGTAACAGCTGAGGCCTTCTGCCCCTTGCGCTTACCAGTATACCGGATGAATAAGGAAGATGATTGACGGGATTAGTAGCGTGAAGGTAGAACTTCAACTCTCTGACCACATCCAAGTTATGTAACAATCTCTCTTTGGAGGATAACTGATTTAGACAAAGCAAATGAACCACAATCTCCTAGTAAATGTTGCAAGAATTAACTACCTTTGGGAAGGAAACCTATTTTTGTCTGCAACACAGCTTTACCTTCATGGATCACTAGGTACGGAGAAAATAGCCAACAAGAAAACTCCTTTCCAAATGAGTAACTTAATATTAACAGCATGCAGAGGCTCAAACGGAGCCCTCTGAAGAATTTTAAGAACTAAATTTAGGCTCCATGGAGGAGCAACAGGTTTGAAAACAGGTCTTATTCTGGCCAGAGCCTGAACAAACTCCTGAAGTATGGCAAACGAGACAACTTCTTATGAAACCGCATAGAAAAGGCAGAAATCTGACCTTTTATAGAACTGACCGACAGGCCCTTCTCCAGGCCGCACATGAGAAACTGTTAAATACGCCATTTTCACTCTAAGCCAAGAAAAATTACGCTGGTCTCACCAGTGAAAATAAGTCTTCCAGACCTTGTAGTAGATGCGCCTGGTGACAGGCTTGCGAGCATGGATAAGAGTATCAACCACTTTGTCAGAGAAACCCCTCTGAGCCAAGCTCAACCGTTCAATCTCCAGGCAGTCAGCCTCAGAGTATCTAGGTTTTGGTAAAAGAAAGGACCCAGAGTTAGTAACTCCTGACGAAGAGGCAATTGCCAAGGAGGAGCAGACAACATGCTTACTAGGTCTGCTCCCCCTGCGGATCCATGGACCTCGATCCGTATTTTGGGAGCTTGGCATTAAAGCAGAAAGCCATCAGATCTATCTTAGGAGGTAAAATGTATATTAACCCCTTAAAAACCAGCGTTGTACCCTAAAAGTAGCGAGATGGCGGTATTTCTGCACGAGTGGGGCAGTGCAGAAATAGAGTTGCAGAGGTACCGATGCAGAGATGGACACACTGTGGTGCCGATCGTTGGAGGGTAAGGAGGGAGGCAGGTGGGTGGCCCATCGCTGGAGGGGGAGGAACATGTGGGACCACTATGTTGCAGAAAAAACAGAATTTATGCTTACCTGATAAATTACTTTCTCTTGCGGTGTATCCAGTCCACGGATTCATCCTTTACTTGTGGGATATTCTCATTCCCCACAGGAAGTGGCAAAGAGAGCACACAGCAGAGCTGTCCATATAGCTCCCCCTCTAGCTCCACCCCCCCCCAGTCATTCGACCAAAGGTTAGGAAGAAAAAGGAGAAACCATAGGGTGCAGTGGTGACTGTAGTTTAAACAAAAAATTTTTACCTGACTTAATTGCCACCGCAAGAGAAAGAAATTTATCAGGTAAGCATAAATTCTGTTTTCTCTTGCAAGGTGTATCCAGTCCACGGATTCATCCTTTACTTGTGGGATACCAATACCAAAGCTTTAGGACATGGATGAAGGGAGGGAACAAGACAGGTACCTTAAACGGAAGGCACCACTGTTTGCAAAACCTTTCTCCCAAAAATAGCCTCCGAAGAAGCAAAAGTATCGAATTTGTAAAATTTGGCAAAAGTATGCAGTGAAGACCAAGTCGCTGCCTTACAAATCTGTTCAACAGAAGCCTCATTCTTGAAAGCCCATGTGGAAGCCACTGCTCTTGTAGAATGAGCAGTAATTCTTTCAGGAGGCTGCTGGCCAGCAGTCTCATAGGCGGCAGGCCAAACGGATGATGCTTTTCAGCCAAAAGGAAAGAGAGGTAGCAGTCGCTTTCTGACCTCTCCTCTTACCAGAATAGATAACAAACAAGGAAGATGTTTGTCTGAAATCCTTAGTTGCTTGCAAATAGAACTTTAGAGCACGAACTACATCAAGATTGTGCAACAAACGTTCCTTCTTCGAAGAAGGATTGGGACACAGAGAAGGAACAACAATTTCCTGGTTAATATTCTTGTTAGAAACCACTTTAGGAAGAAAACCAGGTTTAGTACGCAAAAATACCTTATCTGCATGGAACACCAGGTAAGGTGAATCACACTGTAAGGCAGATAATTCTGAGACTCTTCGAGCAGAAGAGATAGCTACCAAAAACAAAACTTTCCAAGATAACAACTTAATATCTATGGAATGTAAAGGTTCAAACGGAACCCCTTGAAGAACTGAAAGAACTAGATTTAAACTCCATGGCGGAGCCACAGGTTTATAGACAGGCTTGATTCTGACTAAAGCCTGTGCAAACGTTTGAACATCTGGTACCTCTGCCAGACGCTTGTGTAAAAGGATAGACAGAGCAGATATCTGTCCCTTTAAAGAACTAGCCGACAATCCTTTCTCCAATCCGTCTTGGAGAAAGGACAATATCCTGGGAGTCCTAATCTTACTCCATGAGTAACCCTTGGATTCACACCAACAAAGATATTTCCGCCATATCTTATGGTAGATTTTCCTGGTGACAGGCTTTCTAGCCTGAATCAGAGTATCTATAACTGACTCAGAGAAACCACGCTTTGATAGAATTAAGCGTTCAATCTCCAAGCAGTCAGACGTAGAGAAACTAGATTTGGATGCTTGAATGGACCCTGTATTAGAAGGTCCTGCCTCATTGGCAGTGTCCATGGTGGGGCAGATGACGTGTCCACTAGGTTTGCATACCAAGTCCTGCGTGGCCACGCAGGCGCTATCAAAATCACTGACGCCTTCTCCTGCTTGATTCCGGCGATAAGACGAGGGAGAAGAGGAAACGGTGGGAAAACATAAGCCAGATTGAAGGACCAAGGTGCTGCTAGAGCATCTATCAATGCCGCCTTGGGGTCCCGGGACCTGGATCCATAGAGAGGAAGCTTGGTGTTCTGACGGGACGCCATCAGATCCAACTCTGGAATGCCCCATAGCTGAGTCAGCTGGGCAAATACCTCTGGGTGGAGTTCCCACTCCCCCGGGTGAAAAGTCTGACGACTCAGAAAATCCGCCTCCCAGTTGTCTACTCCTGGGATGTGAATTGCTGAGAGATGGCAGGAGTGGTCCTCCGCCCACCTGATTATTTTGGTTACTTCCTTCATCTCTAGGGAACGCTTTGTTCCCCCCTGATGATTGATGTAAGCTACAGTCGTGATGTTGTCCGACTGAAATCTGATGAATTTGGCCGCAGCTAGTTGGGGCCATGCTTGAAGCGCGTTGAATATCGCCCTCAGTTCCAGAATGTTTATCGGGAGAAGAGATTCTTCCCGAGACCATAAGCCTTGAGCTTTCAGGGAGTCCCAGACTGCACCCCAGCCTAACAGACTGGAACACCACATTCATTTTACCCTCCCGTAGAGAGACCCTAGTGCTTAGAGCCGGCAAAGAGAATGACTGGGGGGTGGAGCTAGAGGGGGAGCTATATGGACAGCTCTGCTGTGTGCTCTCTTTGCCACTTCCTGTAGGGAATGAGAATATCCCACAAGTAAAGGATGAATCCGTGGACTGGATACACCTTGCAAGAGAAAAAAACCTGAGAGCGGCAGGGAGGGGGAAGGAGGGACAGGGGGATTATACAGTGGAGGTGGGATTAGAGGGTGGGAAATTGATCTGGGAGGGGGGTAAATGAGGTGGGGGGCAGCTACACTACAGAAAAAAATTGTGTTTTTATTTTTTAATAAAATTTAAAAAGTTTGGAAAACTGGGTACAGGCAGACTGCTGCCAGTACATAAGATAGTGGAAGTTAGTAAGAGGGGGGAGAGTTAGAGTTTTTTAGGAGGGACCAGGGAGATGGGAAGGTAAGGAGGTAATCCTACACTGAAGAAATTAATAATAATAATAAAAAAGGTCTAAAACTGCATACTGTCTGCCAGTACTTAAGATGAGGGTGATCAGTGGGAGGGAAGTGTCAGGTGTGAGGCTAATCTCTACACTAAAACTAAAGTTAATCTTACAAACTACCTAAGTAACCCCTTAAGTTACAATTAGCAGCCTTCTAATTACCAAAAAGCAATGACAAAGCCATATATGTCTGCTATTACTGAACAGAGGGGATCCCAGAGAAGCTTTAACAACAATTTTTGCCATGAATGCCCAAGCTGTTTGTAAATAATTTCAGTGAGAAACCTAAAGTTAGTGAAAAAGTTAACAATTTTTTTTTATTTGATCGCATTCGGACATGAAATGGTGGCATGAAATATAACAAAATAAACCTAGATCAATACTTTGGGTTGTCTACTAAAAGATATATATATATATATATATATATATATATATATATATATATATATATATATATATATATATATATTTTTTTTTTTTTTGATAGGTAAATAAATAAAAAAAAAACAAGGCTCTATTTCTGTTTAAATGAAGTGATGGCAAAAATGCTAAAAATGCTAAAAATGCTCTGGTCTTTTGGGGAAGTTTTAGCCTGAAATGCCCGGTCCTTAAGGGGTTAAAATAATATGCATTATAAATGACAATGCATATAATTTTAACATTGTATATAAATGTAGCGACAAAGATCCTATACTTATCATAGGGAGTTTTTTTTTTGTATACTTTATTAGTCAGGTAGATTGCAGACATTACGTAGGTGTAGGCATTCTGTGGGAGTTAGCTAGGCGTTCCAGGGGAGGGTAGCTAAGACATGACGTAAGTGTAGGCTCTGTGTGGGAGATAGTTGGGTGTTTCAGGTGAGGGTAAGCTAACACATTACATAGGTGTAGGCAGGATTAGGGAGTTAGCTTGGCGTTCCAGGGGGAGCATAGTCAGAGTATAACGTAGGTCTAGGCATTTTGTGTGAGTTAACCGGGCGTTCCAGGGGGATTAACTTGTACATTGGTTGGGATACATCGCCAGCAGTGCAATATATTCCAATATCTGAAGTATAGGTTGCGAGTAGGGTGTTTGCAATGTTTATCTCCCCACCTTTTCAGTGCAGAGACCTTACACTGTGAGGCAGGTAGTGTGGGTGTATTTAGAGTTAGGTCACACAGGCATTATTTGAAGTGCTCTAACACAGAAACCATGTTTGGTTTCAGTGAGCACACTGTCTGCGATGTGTAGAAACACTTCAAATATTGACCCCCCCCCCTCCCTGGCCGCTGAAAGTGCAAAGAAGTTGCGATGTCAGCGATGTTTAGCTGACATAGTGCTCCCCATTATATCCTATAAGCGACACATTGCCACTCACCGGCACTTCCAGAGTCGCCCCCTTTTTAAGAAAATATTGACTGACTACGCATCCACAAAGGCAGTTTGTCGATGCTTTAAATATCGGGGCCTAAGAATCTGGAGCACCACAATTCTTCACCTGCTCCTTTGAGGCAAAAGATAAGACTGGGATATCAGAGAGGTGAGAGGGATTTAAAGTTTGTGGAATGTTGGGTATCTTTTCCGCCTCCTAGTGCCCAGGAGTTGAATTACCAGCAGTAATGACTTGTGGACTCTCAACACCTTATGAAAGAAACTGTTTATATGTGAGTGTAATACTTTAGTTCAATATGTAAAAATGTTACTTTAACCCTAACAATTTACTTCAGGTCTCAAGCGCAAGCCATAACTTTCAACTTGTAATATCAGCGATATTTAGTGATGTTGCGATATATATTGTGCACTAAAGTGACGTCAGCCGTGCTAAACCTCTGGTAAATCTTTTTTTACCATGGACTTGTAATATGAATTTGCAAACAAATTTTATGGTCCAGCAATATAGATATCGCACCTTGCACTATCATTAGCGCTCCACTTGCAATCTGGGAAAATAGCTGGTAGGTAACACTGACTACATACTGTAAAACAAAAAATAAAGATAAATAAAGCCAGTGCACATTCCCAATAGGTGACTTCAAGACATCTTTAAAAATAAGGTGGTTACTGTAGTGTCACCTATCTTATTAAAGCCATAATGCCTATTCATTCATGATCCAGATAGAATGAATTGAGTTGGAGCATTACTTACCGGTTCTTAAGGGCCACATTTCACAGTCTCCATGCAACAGTTGATTATTTCTTAAGCAGAGAGAAAATTAATGGGACATAATAGTAAAAAAAAATGATATGCTCTTATTCGTGAGACCATGTAATTTTTAAACAATTGACCCTGAACTACTGTCACATATGCCTACCTGCTATCACTGTCCCTTTAAGATTGCCTTCCCTGTTTGGGGCGTAGTCTGCAGATTCTACTGCTGGAACTTACGTCCTAATTAATTATTCATGCATCCGATTCTCTCAGCCTCTATTTAGCCATGTAAGGCCTGTTGTTCTTGGCACAAGCTTTAAAGTTTGTTGTGTATCCCTGTCTTTGTTTCCAGCATGTCTTTCCTAAGGATATTTAAGTTTACAGCCTACCATTTCTACTAAAACCTGATTTCTACTAATCACAAGTAGCCATATATTTCCTGCATTGTTTCCTGGACACTGCTATTTTGCTAACTCTGAACTCAATCTAAATTACAAGTTTGTATTTTGCTATAATCATTCTCTGATTGCTACAACTGAATCATACTCTGAATTTTACAATTATTCTCTGAAACAAGTTGTCATTGTGCAATATCGTGCTGATAAATGGATTTCTTCTATGATAAAACGAGTCCACGGATTCATCCTTTACTTGTGGGATATTATCCTCCTGCTAACAGGAAGTGGCAAAGAGCACCACAGCAGAGCTGTCTATATAGCTCCTACCTTAACTCCACCCCCCAGTCATTCGACCAAAGGTACAGGAAGAAAAAGGAGAAACTAAAAGGTGCAGAGGTGACTGAAGTTTTAAATCAAAAAATATAATCTGTCTTAAATTGACAGGGCGGGCCGTGGACACGCCGTATCATAGAAGAAATCAATTTATCAGGTAAGCATAAATTTACTTTCCTTCTATAAGATACGACGAGTCCACGGATTCATCCTTTACTTGTGGGATACAATACCAAAGCTACAGGACACGGATGAGCTGGAGGGACAAGACAGATGGCTAAACAGAAGGCACCACTGCTTGAAGAACTTTTCTCCCAAAAATAGCCTCAGAAGAAGCAAAAGTATCAAATTTGGAAAATTTGCAAAAGGTATAAAGTGAAGACCAAGTCGCAGCCTTACAAATCTGTTCAACAGAAGCATCATTTTTAAAAGCCCATGTGGAAGCCACCGCTCTAGTAGAGTGAGCTGTAATTCTTTCAGGAGGCTGCTATCCAGCAGTCTCGTATGCCAAACGGAGGATGCTTTTCAGCCAAAAAGAAAGAGAGGTAGCCGTAGCTTTTTGACCTCTACGTTTTCCAGAATAGACAACAAACAGAGAAGATGTTTGACGGAAATCTTTGGTCGCTTGCAAGTAAAACTTCAAAGCATGAACCACGTCCAAGTTGTGCAACAGACGCTCCTTCTTAGAGGAAGGATTAGGACACAGGGAAGGAACAACAATTTCCTGATTAATATTCTTATTAGTAACAACCTTAGGAAGGAATCCAGGTTTGGTACGCAAAACCACCTTATCAGAATGAAAAACAAGATAAGGCGAGTCGCATTGCAATGCAGATAGTTCAGAAACTCTTCGAGCCGAAGAGATAGCAACGAAAAACAGAACTTTCCAAGATAGAAGCTTAATATCTATGGAATGCATAGGTTCAAACGGAACCCCTTGAAGAACTTTAAGAACTAAATTCAAACTCCATGGCGGAGCAACAGGTTTAAACACAGGCTTGATTCTAACTAAAGCCTGACAAAACGACTGAACGTCTGGAACATCTGCCAGATGCTTGTGCAGTAAAATTGATAAAGCAGATATCTGTCCCTTTAGGGAACTAGCTGATAACCCCTTCTCCAATCCTTCTTGGAGAAAGGACAAAATCCTAGGAATCCTGATCTTACTCCATGAGTAGCCTTTGGATTCACACCAATAAAGATATTTACGCCATATCTTATGATAAAATTTCCTAGTGACAGGCTTTCGAGCCTGAATGAAGGTATCTATGACCGACTCAGAGAATCCCCGCTTGGATAAAATCGAGCGCTCAATCTCCAGGCAGTCAAACACAGAGAAACTTGATTTGGATGCTGGAACGGACCTTGAATGAGAAGGTCCTGTCTCAGCAGCAGTGTCCATGGTGGTAGAGATGACATGTCCACCAGGGCTGCATACCAAGTCCTGCATGGCCACGCAGTTGCTATCAAAATCACCGAAGCTCTCTCCTGTTTGATTCTGGCAATTAGACGAGGAAGGAGAGGAAATGGTGGAAACACATAAGCCAGGTTGAACGACCAAGGTACTGCTAGAGCATCTATCAGCACTGCTTGAGGATCCCTTGATCTGGACCCGTAACAAGGAAGTTTGGCATTCTGACGAGATGCCATCAGATCCAATTCTGGTGTGCCCCATTGATGAATCAATTGTGCAAACACCTCTGGATGGAGTTCCCACTCCCCCGGATGAAAAGTCTGACGACTTAGAAAATCCGCTTCCCAGTTCTCCACTCCTGGGATATAGATTGCTGATAGATGGCAAGAGTGAGTCTCTGCCCATCTAATTATTTTGGAAACCTCTATCATCGCTAGAGAACTCTTTGTTCCCCCCTGATGATTGATATATGCTACAGTCGTGATATTGTCTGACTGGAATCTTATGAATCAGGCTGAAGACAGCTGAGGCCACGCCTGAAGCGCGTTGAATATCGCTCTCAGTTCTAGAATATTTATCGGGAGGAGAGCCTCCTCCTGAGTCCACACACCCTGTGCTTTCAGGGAATTCCAGACTGCACCCCAGCCCAATAGGCTGGCGTCCGTCGTCACTATGACCCATGCTGGCCTGCGGAAACACATTCCCAGGGACAGATGATCCTGGGACAACCACCAAAGAAGAGAGTCTCTGGTCTCTTGATCCAGATTTATCTGAGGAGATAAATTTGCATAATCCCCATTCCACTGTTTGAGAATGCATAGTTGCAGTGGTCAAAGATGCAAGCGAGCAAACAGAATTATGTCCATTGCCGCTAACATTAGTCCGATTACCTCCATACACTGAGCCACTGACGGCCGAGGAATGGAATTTAGAGCTCAGCAGGTGGTTAATATCTTTAATTTCCTCCTCCTTTATTGCTAACAGGGAATTCCCCCCAGGACAATTAACCATGATAAAAGGTGACACACAACAGGATAGGGTATTAACGATGTGCCATCTAGGGAACGAAACTCAGCTACATGATAGGACCACACTAATTGAGAAAGGCTTTATTTGCTTCAGAAACTGGTTTTTCCACTTACAGTGCTATAATTACTTATCAGGACACCCACACAAGGGGAATATGCTGAGACCTCTGACAGCTTACGAATCCTTATGCCATAAGACGGTCCCTACAAGACATACCCTGTCCATTATATATTTATTACTAAAACAGAATACACCAGGCCACACACCTCATTTCATAGACAAGTGGGGAGAAGAACTGGGTGTGCAGCTCTCTCATGTAGAGGCGTCTAAGATTTTTACGGCAATTAGGAAGTCGGCCACATCTAGTAAACTTCTCAAATTAAATATGAAGCTTTTGCATAGGTGGTATTTAACCCTGGTGCGTTGTAAGAAACTTTTGAGTAATTCTTCTGATATATGCTGGAGATGTCAAACCGACATAGGCCATATGGCACATGTTTGGTGGCAATGCTCTAATATAACCCCAGTATGGGAAGAAATCACGAAGGAGACATCAAGGTTATTGGGTAGAAACTTACCCTTGGACCCAACTCTTTGGCTATTCCATATTACCCCTAAAAAACTCACGGTGGAGCAGAATAAACTATTTAATATTGCTAGTAATAGTATTAAGTTATTAATTGCTAGGAACTGGAAAAGCCCGAATGTCCCGACCATAGCACAATGGATACAAAAATGTAACTACTCCATCTCACTAGAGGAATACCATTACCTTAAACAGCGTAAGCTGGATAGATACCTACAAATTAAAGTACAATGGGAGGAATACTTGGGAGAGAGGTTCGGCCCTGGAAACTAACATAGTCATCACAAGTAGTACACTCCAGCAGGAGACCTGGCTAGTTCCATGATCCCAACACACAAGCAGGTCTTAAGAGATCCAGAAGGGCTAGTGCCCCTTAGTATAAGGTCATAATGGGTAACTTTAGGCTTCTGAGCCTATGACATCGAGTAATAACTTATCTCATACGATATATGAACAGATCCATGTATTGGACAGCACAGTGTATTTTGTTTTGTTTTGTTTCATTTTGTGTTGTTCTGTTTTATCCATTTCTCTTTTTCTTTTGTAAAACTGTCAACATCATTGTAACAATACTAATTGCATCTATGTAATGCTTATTCTTTACAAAATAAAAACTATTTTTGAAAAAAAAAAAAAAATCTTTAATTTCCTGACCTCCGTCAGAAAAATTTTCATGTCTACCGAATCTATCAGAGTTCCTAGGTATGGAACACTTGTGAGGGGGATAAGTGAACTCTTTTTTACGTTCACCTTCCACCCGTGAGATCTTAGAAAAGCCGTGTGAGATTTGGCTAGTTGGTAAGTTGACGCCTGAATTAAGATATCGTCCAGATAAGGCGCCACTGCTATGCCCCGCGGCCTTAGAACCGCCAGAAAGGACCCTAGCACCTTTGTGAAAATTCTGGGAGCTGTGGTCAGCCAGAAGGGAAGAGCCACAAACTGGTAATGCTTGTCCAGGAAGGCGAACCTGAGGAACTGGTGATGATCTTTGTGGATAGGAATGTGAAGATACGCATCCTTTAAATCCACGGTGGTCATATATTGACCCTCCTGGATCATTGGTAAAATAGTCTGAATGGTCTCCATCTTGAAGGATGGGACTCTGAGGAATTTATTTAGGCTTTTGAGATCTAAGATTGATCTGAAGGTTCCCTCTTTTTTGGGAACCACAAACAGATTGGAGTAAAACCCCTGCCCCTGTTCTGCTTTTGGAACTGGGCAGATTACTCCCATGGTATATAAGTCTTCTACACAGAGTAAGAACGCGTCTCTTTTTGACTGGTTTACAGACATTCAAGAAAGATGGAATCTCCCCCTTGGAGGAGAATCTTTGAAGTCTAGAAGATACCCCTGGGTCACGATTTCTAAAACCCAGGATTCCTGAACGTCTCTTGCCCAAGCCTGAGCAAAGAGAGAAAGTCTGTCCCCTACTAGATCCGGTCCCGGATCGGGGGTTGCCCCTTCATGCTGTCTTAGTGGCAACAGCTGGCTTCTTGGCCTGTTTATCCTTGTTCCAAGTCTGGTTAGGTCTACAGACTGACTTGGATTGAGCAAAATTCCCCTCCTGCTTTGCAGCAGGGGAGGAGGTAGAGGGACCACCTTTGAAGTTTCGAAAGGAACGAAAATTATTTTGTTTGGTCCTCATCTTATTTGTCTTATCCTGAGGAAGGGCATGGCCTTTTCCTCCTGTGATGTCTGAAATGATCTCTTTCAGTTCAGGCCCGAATAGGGTCTTACCCTTGAAAGGAATGGCTAAAAGCTTAGATTCTGATGACACGTCAGCAGACCAGGACTTAAGCCATAACGCTCTACGCGCTAAAATGGCAAAACCTGAATTCTTTGCCGCTAATTTAGCCAGTTGAAAAGCGGCATCTGTAATGAAAGAATTAGCTAGCTTGAGAGCCCTAATTCTATCCAGAATATCATCTAATGGGGTCTCAACCTTAAGAGCCTCCTCTAGAGCCTCAAACCAAAACGCAGCTGCAGTAGTTACAGGAACAATGCACGCTATAGGTTGCAGAAGAAAACCCTGATGAATAAATATTTTCTTTAGAAGACCCTCTAATTTTTAATCCGTAGGATCTTTGAAAGCACAACTGTCCTCAATAGGTATAGTTGTACGTTTAGCCAGGGTAGAAATAACTCCCTCCACCTTAGGGACCGTCTGCCACGAATCCCGAATGGTGTCTGATATGGGAAACATTTTCTTAAAAGTAGGAGGGGGAGAAAACGGAATACCTGGTCTGTCCCACTCCTTAGAAACAATGTCCGAAATCCTCTTAGGGACCGGAAAAACATTAGTGTAAGCAGGAACCTCTAGATATCTATCCATTTTACACAATTTCTCTGGTGGAATTACAATAGGGTCACAATCATCCAGAGTCGCTAAAACCTCCCTGAGCAACAAACGGAGGTGTTCTAGCTTAGATTTAAAAGCCGTCATATCCGAGTGTGTCTGAGGGAACATCTTTCCTGAATCAGAAAGCTCTCCCTCAGACAGCAAATCCCTCACCCCCAACTCAGAACATTTTGAGGGTACATCAGAGATGGCTAATAAGCGTCAGAGGGCTCAGCATTTACTCTCACACCGGACCTACTGCGCTTCCCCTGCAACCCAGGCAGTTTAGATAAAACCTCTGTGAGGGTAGTATTCATAACTGCGGCCATATCTTGCAGGGTGAAAGAATTAGACACACTAGAAGTACATGGCATCGCTTGTGCGGGCGTTAATGGTTGTGACACTTGGGGAGAATTAGATGGCATAACCTGATTCTCTTCTGACTGAGAATCATCCTGCGACATACTTTTATCAGCTAAAATATGTTCTTTGCAATTTATTGCCCTTTTAGTGCATGAGGGACACATTTTAAGTGGGGGTTCCACAATGGCTTCCAAACACATTAAACAGGCTTGAAAACACTTTATTTAGTGAAAAAATAACAATCTTAAAAAACGGTACTGCGCTTTTAAGAGAAAAAAAGCATACACGTTTTGCAAAACTGCTTTAAAATCATCAAATTGTTTAAAATTTTTGATATAAGTATTCAAATTATGCAGCAAAGTTTGCCCTACAAGGAAAGGAACACTTAACCCTTACTGTAAAAACCGGATAATTAATAAACGTTTAATTCCGGAAAAAACACCCCCTGCACCTCTCCACAGCCCTGCTGTGGCGTCTACCTGCCCTCAGGGATCTGGAAAACAGGGTTAAAGCCTCGATTTGGCCCAATACTCTCTCAAGGGCCCACCGGAGTTGGAGCTTGCTGCTTGCCTGTCAAATACAACTGCGCAACAGAGGCGCGAAAATAGGCCCCGCCCATCTCACTCAATGTCTCTAAGCCCAAATGAACCGCACCAGAGCGGTCTCAAACTTGCCATGTGGGTTCTTAAACCCAAAAAGAAGTTAAGTGTACCCTCTCATTAAAGCATCAAAAACGTTCCTGCCAAAAACGTTATCAGCACTCCCAGTTAAATAAACGTTTGCCCACACATTCAAACTCAGTGTCAACCATTTTTTCTTAGCCCCTATATGCAAGCTTAGTAATACCCCTCTTCTTTTAGGATTACTGCTTACCCTTACCCTCATGGGGATACTGTCAGCCAATTCTGAAACACCACAGTCTCTCCAGAAAAAAATTACTGAACATACCTCACTGCTTATAGCATAAAAAACGTTCCTCACACTGAAGTTTCTTAAGTACTCCTCAGCCATTCTGTGGGAACTGCTCTGGATCTTAGTGACAAATGCAAAGATCATCAGCCTCCAGGCAGAAGTCTTCATCCATCTGCTACCTGAGAGAAAATAGTACACACCGGTACCATTTAAAATAAAAAACTCTTGCTTGAAGAAAATAAAAACTAAAATTTTATCACCTCTTTCACTTTACCCTTCTTAGTAGTAGTAGTAGTAGTACTAGTAGTAGTAGAGTAGGCAAAGAGAATGACTGAGGGGTGGAGTTAAGGGAGGAGCTATATAGACAGCTCTGCTGTGGTGCTCTTTGCCACTTCCTGTTAGCAGGAGGATAATATCCCACAAGTAAAGGATGAATCCGTGGACTTGTCGTATCTTATAGAAGAAATAAAGTTTGTGATGGTAAGCACTCACTGGTCTGGAGACGTCTGTAGCAACAAAAAAAACAAAGCATATTTCATGTGACGTTTCGGAACAAACCAGTCCCTTCCTCTGACAAACAATAAGTGTACAAAATGAGCCTTTTAAAGGCCCCTGAACCCTCCCCTAAGAGAACAGCCAGTTCTGGCCGTCCATGTAACACTTTCCCCCACAACATCTGATTGGATGTAACAAACACCAAGTGTTTATAAAGTGAATCAATAATCAAATATATGTTATACACAACTAAACATAGTGCAATCATAATCCCCATTAGGGGTAAGCCCCATATTTACATCTTCAGTCGAGTGATCCGCACCATCAAGGAAATAATAAAAACGTAACCGCACTGTGAGAATATAAACAATACTTATGTCCGTTATAGACAATACTTATGTCCGTTATGGCCCTTAGCCAATCACAGTAAGACTTGGGCGTACCAGTCGGGATCATACGCCCCTAACTCAAGTTGCCAGAACCCGTAACCATAGAAGCCCAGCAACACCTCTAACAGCAACGACAAAACCCTACCCGTCATCAAAAACCTGCAGCGATAATGTTCTGGGAGAGCATCCCCCAGGCAATCACAAACTCTGTTCGCTCTGAAACACACCTCCATAGAGCCCGATCAAGATATCAATAGTATCGGCAAAGGAAAAGGGGCAGAGGGAAAACCCAAATCACGTCTCTCACCTATCTCTGCACCAAACAAGTGATCACTAACTACAGAAAGTGTGGAGACTCCGTACGTATCCTACACGCCCACAAACAGAAAGCCGACACGTCTCACAACAGCTGATAGCTGTCAAACACAGTCCGGATCCATTTAGGCTCCCAAGCTATGACATCCTAAACAGTAAACGTCCATGGTGCAATCCATGCACCTCCTCAAATATGGAGTTATCCACTGAAAGTCACCCATCACTATCCAAAAAATAATAACAAACTATATCAATAAAACACCCTGTGTATAGCCATTGGATGTATGCAAACAAGGCTGAAATAAAGGCCACCAGCTAACGCTATCAAACCTCATGTAAACGAGGCTGAAATAAATGCCACCAGCTAATGCTATCAAACCTCATTGGGTATACGAACCTACTCGCCAAGTGTTAAACATATATACATCCAGGCTGTCCATTAAATGATCCTATCCTAAGGGCCAATATCAAATAAAAAAGGAAATTTATGCTTACCTGATAAATAGATTTCTTCTACGATACGACAAGTCCACGGATTCATCTTTTCTTGTGGGATATTATCCTCCTGCTAATAGGAAGTGGCAAAGAGCACCAAAGCAGAGCTGTATAGCTCCTCCCTTCTCTCCACCCCCAGTCATTCGACCGAAGGTATAGGAAGAGAAAAGAAAAGCTAAAAGGTGCAGAGGTGACTGAAGTTTTGAAAACAAAAATATAATCTGTCTAAAATGACAGGGAGGGCCGTGGACTCGTTGTATCGAAGAAGAAATCAATTTATCAGGTAAGCATAAATTTCCTTTTCTTCTACAAGATACGAGTCCACGGATTCATCCTTACTTGTGGGATACAATCCCAAAGCAACAGGACACGGATGACAGCAACACCTCTAACAGCAACGACAAAACCCTACCCGTCATCAAAAACCTGCAGCGATAATGTTCTGGGAGAGCATCCCCCAGGCAATCACAAACTCTGTTCGCTCTGAAACACACCTCCATAGAGCCCGATCAAGATATCAATAGTATCGGCAAAGGAAAAGGGGCAGAGGGAAAACCCAAATCACGTCTCTCACCTATCTCTGCACCAAACAAGTGATCACTAACTACAGAAAGTGTGGAGACTCCGTACGTATCCTACACGCCCACAAACAGAAAGCCGACACGTCTCACAACAGCTGATAGCTGTCAAGCACAGTCCGGATCCATTTAGGCTCCCAAGCTATGACATCCTAAACAGTAAACGTCCATGGTGCAATCCATGCACCTCCTCAAATATGGAGTTATCCACTGAAAGTCACCCATCACTATCCAAAAAATAATAACAAACTATATCAATAAAACACCCTGTGTATAGCCATTGGATGTATGCAAACAAGGCTGAAATAAAGGCCACCAGCTAACGCTATCAAACCTCATGTAAACGAGGCTGAAATAAATGCCACCAGCTAATGCTATCAAACCTCATTGGGTATACGAACCTACTCGCCAAGTGTTAAACATATATACATCCAGGCTGTCCATTAAATGATCCTATCCTAAGGGCCAATATCAAATAAAAAAGGAAATTTATGCTTACCTGATAAATAGATTTCTTCTACGATACGACAAGTCCACGGATTCATCTTTACTTGTGGGATATTATCCTCCTGCTAATAGGAAGTGGCAAAGAGCACCAAAGCAGAGCTGTATAGCTCCTCCCTTCTCTCCACCCCCAGTCATTCGACCGAAGGTATAGGAAGAGAAAAGAAAAGCTAAAAGGTGCAGAGGTGACTGAAGTTTTGAAAACAAAAATATAATCTGTCTAAAATGACAGGGAGGGCCGTGGACTCGTTGTATCGAAGAAGAAATCAATTTATCAGGTAAGCATAAATTTCCTTTTCTTCTACAAGATACGAGTCCACGGATTCATCCTTACTTGTGGGATACAATCCCAAAGCAACAGGACACGGATGAACGGGAGGGACAAGACAGATACCTAAAAGGAAGGCACCACTGCATGAAGTACTTTTCTCCCAAAAATAGCCTCTGAAAAAGCAAAAGTATCAAATTTGTAAAATTTGGAAAAGGTATGAAGGGAGGACCAAGTCGCAGCCTTACAAATCTGTTCAACAGAAGCATCGTTTTTAAAAGCCCATGTGGAAGCCACCGCTCTAGTAGAATGAGCCGTAATTTTTTCAGGAGGCTGCTGTCCAGCAGTCTCGTAAGCCAAGCGGATGATGCTTTTCAGCCAAAAAGAAAGAGAGGTAGCCGTAGCTTTTTGATCCCTACGCTTTCCAGAATAAACAATGAATAGAGAAGATGTTTGACGGAAATCCTTGGTCGCTTTTAAGTAAAACTTCAAGGAACCACGTCCAAATTATGTAACAGACGTTCCTTCTTAGACGAAGGATTAGGACACAAGGAAGGAAAAACAATTTCCTGATTAATATTCTTATTTGAAACAACCTTAGGAAGGAATCCAGGTTTAGTACGCAAAACCACCTTATCAGAATGGAATATAAGATAAGGCGAATCACATTGTAACACAGAAAGCTCAGACAACCTTCGAGCAGAAGAGATAGCAACTAAGAACAAAACTTTCCAAGATAAAAGCTTAATATCCATGGAATGCATGGGTTCAAACGGAACCCCTTGAAGAACATGGAGAACTAAATTCAAACTCCATGGCGGAGCAATAGGTTTAAACACAGGCTTGATTCTGATTAAAGCTTGACAAAAAGACTGAACGTCTGGGACATCCGCCAGACGCTTGTGTAGTAAAATTGACAAAGCATAAATTTGTCCCTTTAAGGAACTAGCTGATAATCCCTTATCCAATCCTTTTTGGAGAAAGTACAAAATCCTAGGAATCCTAACCCTACTCCATGAGTAGCCCTTGGATTCGCACCAATAAAGATATTTACGCCATATCTTATGGTAAATTTTCCTAGTGACAGGCTTTCGAGCCTGAATCAAAGTATCAATGACCGACTCAGAGAATCCCCGCTTAGATAAAATCAAGGGTTCAATCTCCAGGCAGTCAGCTGCAGAGAATTTAGATTTGGATGTTGGAATGGACCTTGGATGAGAAGGTCCTGTCTCAATGGCAGTTTCCACGGTAGCAGAGATGACATGTCCACTAGATCTGCATACCAAGTCCTGCGTCCTATCAGGATTACTGAAGCTCTCTCCTGTTTGATTCTTGCAATCAGATGAGGTAGGAGAGGAAATGGAGGAAACACATAAGCCAGGTTGAACGACCAAGGTACTGCTAGAGCATCTATCAGTACAGCTTGGGGATCCCTTGATCTGGACCTGTAACGAGGAAGTTTGGCATTCTGACGAGATGCCATCAGATCCAATTCTGGTATGCACCATTGACGGATCAATGCCGCAAACACCTCCGGATGGAGCTCCCACTCCCCCGGATGAAAAGTCTGACGACTTAGAAAATCCGCTTCCCAGTTCTCTACTCCTGGGATATAGATTGCTGATAGGTGGCAAGAGTGAGTCTCCGCCCATCGGATTATCTTTGAAACCTCTATCATTGCTAGAGAACTCTTTGTTCCCCCTTGATGATTGATATATGCTACAGTCGTGATATTGTCTGACTGGAATCTTATGAATTTGGCCAAAGTCAACTGAGGCCACGCCTGAAGCGCATTGAATATTGCTCTCAGTTCCAGAATATTGATTGGTAGAAGAGACTCCTCCTGAGTCCAAACACCCTGAGCCTTCAGGGAATTCCAGACTGCACCCCAGCCCAAGAGGCTGGCGTCCGTCGTCACTATAACCCATGCTGGTCTGCGGAAGCACAGACCCTGGGACAGATGATCCTGTGACAACCACCAAAGAAGAGAGTCTCTTGATCCAGATTTATCGGAGGAGATAAATTTGCATAATCCCCATTCCACTGTCAGAGCATGCACAGCTGCAGTGGCCTGAGATGAAAGCGAGCAAACGGAACAATGTCCATTGCCGCTACCATTAATCCAATGACCTCCATACACTGAACCACTGAGGGACTGAAGCGCTCGGCAAGTACTTAGAATCTTTGACTTTCTGACCTCCATCAGAAATATTTTCATGTCTACCGAGTCTATCAGAGTTCCCAGGAATGGAACTCTTGTTAGTGGAACTAGTGAACTCTTTTCTATATTCACTTTCCAACCGTGAGTTCTTAGAAAAGCCAATACGATGTCCGTGTGAGATTTGGTTAGATGGTAAGTTGACGCCTGATTCAAAATATCGTCCAGATAGGGCGCCACTGCTATGCCCCGCGGCCTTAGAACCGCCAGAAGGGACCCTAGCATCTTTGTGAAGATTTTGGGAGCTGTGGCCAACCCGAAAGGAAGGGCCACAAACTGATGATGATCCTTGTGGATAGGAATGTGAAGATACGCATCCTTCAAGTCCACGGTGGTCATATATTGACCCTCCTGGATCATTGGCAAAATTGTTCATATGGTCTCTATCTTGAACGATGGGACTCTGAGAAATTTGTTTAGACATTTGAGATCTAAAATCGGTCTGAAGGTTCCCTCTTTTTTGGGAACCACGAACAGATTTGAGTAAAACCCCTGCCCCTGTTCTAGTTTTGGAACTGGACAAATTACACCCATGGTATAGAGGTCTTTTACACAGCGTAAGATCGCCTCTCTTTTTGTCTGGTCTACAAACGTGAAAGATGAAATCTCCCTCTTGGGAGAAAATACTTCAATTCTAGTCGATACCCCTGGGTCACAATTTCTAATGCCCAGGGATCCTCAACATACCTTGCCCAAGCCTGAGTGAAGAGAGAAAGTCTGCCCCCTACTAAATCCGGTCCCGGATCGGGGGCTGCCCCTTCATGCTGTCTTGGTAGCAGCAGCGGGCTTCTTAACCTGTTTACCTTTATTCCAGGTCTGGTTAGGTCTCCAGACTGACTTGGATTGTGGAAAATTCCCCTCCTGCTTTGTGGCGGAGGAAGAAGTAGAGGGTCCACCTTTAAAGTTTCGAAAGGAACGAAAATTATTTTGTTTAGCCCTCATCTTAACAGTCTTGTCAAGAGGAAGGGCATGACCTTTACCTCCAGTAATGTCGGAAATGATTTCCTTTAGTTCAGGCCCGAATAGGGTCTTACCTTTAAAAGGAATAGCTAAAAGCTTAGATTTTGATGACACATCAGCAGACCAAGACTTAAGCCATAACGCTCTATGCGCTAAAATGGCAAAACCTGCATTTTTTGCCGCTAATATAGCCATTTTAAAAGCGGCATCAGTAATAAAAGAATTAGCCATCTTGAGAGCCTTAATTCTATCCAAAATATCATTTAATGGGGTTTCAACCTTAAGAGACTCCTCTAGAGCCTCAAACCAAAAAGCTGCTGCAGTAGTAACTGGAACAATGCACGCTATAGGTTGTAGAAGAAAACCCTGATGAATAAACAATTTCTTTAAAATACCCTCTTATTTTTTATCCATAGGATCTTTGAAAGCACAACTGTCCTCAATAGGTATAGTTGTACACTTAGCCAGAGTAGAAATAGCTCCCATCCACCTTAGGGACCGTCTGCCAGGAATCCCGAATGGTGTCAGATATGGGAAACATTTTCTTAAAAGTAGGAAGGGGAAAGAATGGAATGCCTGGTCTGTCCCATTCCTTAGTAACAATGTCCGAAATTCTTTTAGGGACTGGAAAAACATTAGTGCAAGTAGGTACTTCTAGATATTTATCCATTTTACACAATTTCTCTGGTGGTATTACAATAGGGTCACAATCATCCAGAGTTGCTAAAACCTCCCGGAGTAACAGGCGGAGGTGTTCAAGCTTAAATTTAAAGGCCGTCACGTCCGAGTCTGTTTGAGGGAACACATTTCCTGAATCTGAAAGCTCTCCCTCAGACAGCAATTCCCCTACCCCCAACTCAGAACACTGTGAGGGTACATCAGAAATGGCCAATAAAGCATCAGAGGGCTCAGCATTTACTCTAATACCGGACCTACTGCGCTTACCCTGTAAAACTGGTTAAAACATAATACCTCTGTAAGGGTAGTAGACATAACTGCAGCCATATTTTGCAGAGTAAAAGAATTAGACGCACTAGAAGTACTTGGCGTCCCTTGAGTGGGCGTTAAAGGTTGTGACACTTGGGGAGAATTGGATGGCATAACCTGATTCTCTTCAGACTGAGAATCATCCTTAGACATACTTTTATCACCTAAAATATGTTCTTTGCAATGTAAGGCCCTTTCAGTACATGAGGGACACAATGTAAGTGGGGGTTCCACAATGGTTTCTAAACACATAGAGCATTGACTTTCCTCAATGTCAGACATGTTGAACAGGCTAGTAATAACCACAAAAAGTCTTGAAAACACTTTATTTAATGAAAACAAACAACAATTTGAAAAACGGTACTGCGCCTTTAAGAAGTAAAAAAGCGCACAATTTTTCCAAAACTGCTTTAAAATGTTATAACTCTCACAATTTTAGCATATATGTGTCTTATCTTGTAACCTAAGATTGCACCACAAGTAAGGGACAAATTAACCCTCTATGAGAAAAACATTACCCAAAAACTTTATAAAAAATAGATTAGCAACCCCCTGCACCTCGCCACAGCTCTGCTGTGGCACCTACCTGCCCTCAGGGGTCTGAGAAATCTCACTATCACTTTGTTAGGCTATGTCTTCAGCTTAGGCCCAACGGAGCTGGAGCTTGCTACCTTCATATGAAAATCAACTGCGCATCTGAGGCGCGAAAATTAAGCCCCGCCCATCCTATGCTATGTCTCTCTGCCTAATAAAACCGCTGTAAAGCGGTATAGGAACTAGCCATGTGGGTTTTTTGTATTCCCAAATAAAACATATAAGCCATGTGAAACCCTCCAGTGACATTAAACATAAAAACATTTCATCATAAAAACGTTATGTTGCCAGTGTCAACCATGCTGCCATTCCTTTGGTGCATTTTAGCCCACAATATACAGGTCCCAGTAATACCCCTTCATATATGTAGGATTACTGCTTACCCCTTCCCTCATGGGAACTATGTCAGCCAGTTCTGAAATACCACAGTCTCTCCAGAAAAAAATGATTGAACATACCTCAATGCTTGTAGCATGAAAAACGTTCCCCACACTGAAGCTTCTCAAGTACTCCTCAGCCATTCTGTGGGAACTCCTCTGGATCTTAGTGACAACTGCTAAGATCATCAACCTCCAGGAAGAAATCTTCTTCCATCTGCTGCCTGAGGAAAAATAGCACTCACCGGTACCATTTAAAATAAAAAAAGTCTTGCTTGAAGAAAATAAAAACTATCATTTTAACACCTCTTTCATTTTACCTCTTCTTATTACTAGTATAGGCAATGAGAATGACTGGGGGTGGAGAGAATGGAGGAGCTATATATACAGCTCTGCTGTGATGCTCTTTGCCACTTCCTGTTAGCAGGAGGATAATATCCCACAAGTAAGGATGAATCAGTGGACTCGTCGTATCTAGTAGAAGAAATACTATTAATTATCCCACGCTATCCAACATTCATAAAAATAAAAATATAAACATCTAAAAGAAAAAATACTAATAGAGAAACTCAGTTATACAGTGGGGAAAAAAAGTTTTTATTCAGCCACCAATTGTGCAAGTTATCCCACTTAAGAAGATGAGAGAGGCCTGTAATTTTCATCATAGGTATAACTCAACTATGAGAGACAAAATGTGGAAACAAATCCAGACAAATACATTGTCTGATTTGGAAAGAATTTATTTGCAAATTATGGTGGAAAATAAGTATTTGGCCAATATCAAAAGTTCATCTCAATACTTTGTTATATATCCTTTGTTGGCAATGACAGAGGTCAAACATTTTCTGTAAGTCTTCACAAGTTTGTCACACACTGTTGCTGGTATGTTGGCCCATTCCTGCATGCAGATCTCCTCTAGAGCAGTGATGTTTTGGGGCTGTCGCTGGGCAACACGGACTTTCAACTCCCTCCAAAGGTTTTCTATGGGGTTGAGATCTGGAGACTGGCTAGGCCACTCCAGGACCTTGAAATGCTTCTTACGAAGCCACTCCTTTGTTGCCCGGGCGGTGTGTTTGGGATCATTGTCATGCTGAAAGACCCAGCCACATTTCATCTTCAATGCCCTTGCTGATGGAAGGAGGTTTGCACTCAAAATCTCACGATACATGTCCCCATTCATTCTTTCATGTACATGGATCAGTCGTCCTGTTCCCTTTGCAGAGAAACAGCCCCAAAGCATGATGTTGCCACCCCCATGCTTCACAGTAGGTATGGTGTTCTCTCTCCACCAAACACGACAAGTTATGTTTCTACCAAACAGTTCTACTTTGGTTTGATCTGACCATATGACATTCTCCCAATCCGCTTCTGGATCATCCAAATGCTCTCTAACATACTTCAGACGGGCCCAGACATGTACTGGCTTAAGCAGAGGGACATGTCTGGCACTGCAGGATCTGAGTCCCTGGCAGCGTAGTGTGTTACTGATGGTAGCCTTTGTTACGTTTGTCCAGCTCTCTGCAGGTCATTCACTAGGTCCCCCCATGTGGTTCTGGGATGTTTGCTCACCTTTCTTGTGATCATTTTGACCCCACGGGGTGAGATCTTGCGTGGAGCCCCAGATCAAGGGAGATTATCAGAGGTCTTGTATGTCTTCCATTTTCTAATTATTGCTCCCACAGTTGATTTCTTCACACCAAGCTGATTGCCTATTGCAGATTCAGTCTTCCCAGCCTAGTGCAGGTCTACAATTTTGTTTCTGGTGTCCTTCGACAGCTCTTTGGTCTTCACCATAGTGGAGTTGGGAGTGTGACTGTTTGAACTTGTTATCAGTATAAAAGACACCTGTCCACAACCTCAAACAGGTGCCATTAATACAGGTAATGAGTGGAGGACAGAGGAGCCTCTTAAAGAAGAAGATACAGGTATGTGAGAGCCAGAAATCTTGCTTGTTTGTAGGTGACCAAATACTTATTTTCCACCATAATTTGCAAATAAATTCTTTCCAAATCAGACAATGTGATTGTCTGGATTTGTTTCCACATTTTGTCTCTCATAGTTGAGGTATACCTATGATGAAAATTACAGGCCTCTCTCATCTTCTTAAGTGGGAGAACTTGCACAAATGGTGGCTGACTAAATACTTTTTTCCCCACTGTACTCAATATAAGACCAACAAAGGAAATTAAAACCCAAAAAAAAGAAAAAAAGAGAAAGCTCACATACCCCCCAAAGGGTGAATCAAACTACTATCCAAGTGCCAGCATACCTCAAGTACCCCCCAAAAAGGTGAATCAGACCATTATACAAGCATAGCCGTAACTCAAACATAGGGTAAATCAGACTATTGTCCATACACCTATCCATAAGCCCCTAGATGGTCGCTGATCACCCCCTGACCGTAGATATAAGACTTTTAACAGTGAAAAATTTGTGAATAAAAACATGTCTAAAAATACTGTAAACATAAAAGAAATTAAGTTAAAATCAGCACAGCGCTGACAGACAAATATGTTAAAGACAGAGACCTACATAAGATTGCATAGTTGAAATTCATCAAAATATACTGATGTATTACCATGGTAAAGACATTATATCTAAATATCTCAGGTATTCTAGAAACAGAACTGGACTCTCGAAAATACAGCATCGTGGACTCCCAAAAAAAGGTTAGGGAACGTCCCTTAAAGATAAAACACAAAATGGTCGGCCCTGAAGTACCAAGCGAGGCGCCCCCTCTTGTATCACAAAAATGGACATAGACATGGATTGTGGGTTCTCATACTTCCACTCACAGTCTTCAATCAGATTGGTGTTATAGATAGCACTGCCATCCAGTGTGTACATTAAGTCCCCTTGGGTTCAAAATTCCCAATTCGTAAAGCCATCTCAACTCCTTCTGTAGGAGAAGCTTTGCTCGATTGCCACCTCTCCTCAAGATTGGTACATGATCTATGAGTCTAAATATGAGGTCATTCACCGAATGCCCAGCCTCCAAAAAGTTGCGGGCCACCGGTTGGTCTGATTTATCTTTGGTAATAGCCACTCGTCTGCTGGACCGATGGCTTTTAACAGTGAAAAATTTGTGACAAAAAACATGTCTAAAAATACTGTAAACATAAAAGAAATTAAAGTAAAAACAGCACAGCGCTGACAGACAAATATGTTAAAGACAGAGACCTAGATACGATTGCATAGTTGAAATTCATCAAAATATACTGATGTATTACCATAGTAAAGACATTATATCTAAATATCTCAGGTAATCTAGAAACAGAACTGGACTCTCGAAAATACAGCATCGTGGACTCTCAAAAAATCCCAAAAAAGGGTTAGGGAAGATCCCTTAAAGATAAAACACAAAGTGGTTGGCCCTGAAGTACACTAATAGTGATACTTGCCAACAACAACTCAAGGAAATGACCCAAAGATTTCTGGAAAAAGGATACAAGAAGAAGAGACTGTTGGAGATGCAAGAAAAGGCACTTCACCCTATGGGGTTGGATGAGATGACAACCTCCAAGACAAAATGAAAAAACAGTGGGTATAAATTATGTTACATTCTTTCATACAAGTTTTGTTGCAGTGAGTACAACTTGTATGAAAAAAAGTAACATCATTTATACCCAGAGGAGGAACTGCAATAATTACAATAGTTCTAAAGAAACACTTGCGGGTTATATTGACTGTATATGTATCACTGTATTTGTATCGATTCATCAGATACTTGTATTGTTCATATTGGATATGTATATGATCGTTCACAGCTATATATATATATATATATTTAAACAAACATTAATTTGCACTGAAGCTGCTCTGTAATCAAGGCTTAGCCAATTAAACGAATATTCCTAACATCAAGGGACAGCCTAAACTAAAGGTTTATAAAATATCGAACTTTGATATACGAAAGAGAAAAATACATATTTACTCATCGTGACTCCAACCAATGAACAATTTTTTTGCATGAAAGAGACTTTTTTACACAGCATACTAACCGCTCCTAAATCTAGTTTAGGTTTATTCAGTCTATCTAGTTATCCCTCAAGATTGTATCTATAATGCACTTATTAATTGGTGATTTTTAACCATTGTCAGAAAGTTGATGTTTTTTATATATCAGCACATATAGATACTTATTTATTTTAATTCATGTTTTTTATATGTTAAAGAATTCATTAAGACACCGGTGTCATAATTCCATTTAACCTAGTTCTATTCTAACGAGTTTTGTTCATTATTTATCATATTCGTAATGATTTTATATCAATACATTTTTACGGTATATAAAATTGTATTACCTGCTTGTTATCTTGTAGGAGTCTAGATTAATTATCTTACTTAGATCCATATATATATTTTTTTTAACACAAATAAATAATTTGCTCTTAAGATTAGCGCCACCCACAAACTTCAAGACAGCCAACAAATGGACATTTGTGACCACATTTACACCAGGGAAAGTACCAATAACCCAAGTGGTGAAAGATGAATGGAAACTAATAGAGACCAACCCCTCACTTCTGTTTGGGGGATGGATGGCTCCAAGAATTGGTTACAGACATGGCCGAAGCTTGAAATTTCTCCTTATGAGAGCAGATATTAATTCTGAACCTGGCCAACAAACTTGGATGAGAACCAACAAGAACGGTTGCTTTCGGTGTGCCAGCTGTGTGACCTGTAATGGGATGATAACAGGCTCGCACTTCCATCACCCTGATAAGAAGAAAAAGCATATCAGATTTGTTCTTACATGTACCACCAAATACGTAATTTACCGACTTAATTGTCCTTGTGGGAAATACTACACAGGAAAAACGGTTGACGATGCCAGGACAATAATGGCCAACCATTGGTCCAGCATACGAGCGGCTATTACCAAAGATAAATCCAACCAACCGGTGGCCCGCAACTTTTTGGAGGCTGGGCATTTGGTGGATGACCTCAAATTTAGACTCATAGATCATGTACCAATCTTGAGGAGAGGTGGCAATCGAGCGAAGATTCTCCTACAGAAGGAGTCGAGATGGATTTACGAATTGGGAACTTTGAGCCCAAGGGGATTTAATGTACACACTGGATGGCAGTGCTATCTATAACACCAATCTGATTGAAGACTGTGAGTGAAGTATGAGAACCCACAATCCATGTCTATGTCCATTTTTGTGATACAAGGGGAGGCACCTCGCTTGGTACTTCAGGGCCGACCATTTTGTGTTTTATTTTTAAAGGGAAGTTCCCTAACCTTTTTTTGGAGTCCACGATGCTGTATTTTCAAGAGTCCAGTTCTGTTTCTAGATTACCTGAGATATTTAGTTATAATGTCTTTACCATGGTAATACATCAGTATATTTTGATGAATTTCAACTATGCAATCTTATGTTGGTCTCTGTCTTTAACATATTTGTCTGTCAGCGCTGTGCTGTTTTTAACTTAATTTCTTTTATTTTTAGACATGTTTTTATTCACAAATTTTTCACTGTTAAAAGTCTTATATCTACGGTCAGGGGGTGATTGGCGACCATCTAGGGGCTTATGGGTAGGCATATGGACAACAGTCTGATATACCCTGTGGTGGTATTTGAGTTACGGCTATGCTTGGATAATGGTCTGATTCACCTTTTGGGGGGTACTTGTGATATGCTGGCACTTGGATAGTAGTTTGATTTACCCTTTGGGGGGGTTATGTGAGCTTTCTCTTTTTTTTGTTTTCTCATGTTTAATTTCCTTTGTTGGTCTTATATTAAGTATAACTGTGGGTTTCTCTATTAGCATTTTTTTCTGTTAGATGTTTGCATTCTTATTTTTATGTATGTTAGATAGCGTGAGATAATTGATAGAATTTGGTTTCATATTGGCCCTTAAGATAGGATCATTTAATGGACAGCCTGGATGTATATATGTTTAACACTTGGCGAGTAGGTTAATATACCCTTTCTGTAGTTAGTGATCACTTGATTGGTGCAGCGATAGGTGATAGACATGGTTTGGGTTTTCCCCCCTGTCCCTTCTCCTTTGCCGATACTATTGATATCTTGATCGGGCTCTATGGAGGTGTGTTTCAGAGCGAACAGAGTTTGTGATTGCCTGGGGGATGCTCTCTAAGATCATTATCGCTGCATATTTTTGATGATGGGTATGGTTTTGCTGTTGCTGTTAGAGGTGTTGCTGGACTTTTATGGTTGCGGGTCCTGGCAACTTGAGCTAGGGCCATATGATCCCGACTGATACGCCCAAGTCTTACTGTGATTGGCTAAAGGCCATAATGGACAACATAATTTATGTAAGAACTTACCTGATAAATTAATTTCTTTCATATTAGCAAGAGTCCATGAGCTAGTGACGTATGGGATATACATTCCTACCAGGAGGGGCAAAGTTTCCCAAACCTTAAAATGCCTATAAATACACCCCTCACCACACCTACAATTCAGTTTAACGAATAGCCAAGAAGTGGGGTGATAAGAAGGAGCGAAAGCATAAAAAATAAGGAATTGGAATAATTGTGCTTTATACAAAAAAATCATAACCACCACAAAAAGGGTGGGCCTCATGGAATCTTGCTAATATGAAAGAAATTAATTTATCAGGTAAGTTCTTACATAAATTATGTTTTCTTTCATGTAATTAGCAAGAGTCCATGAGCTAGTGACGTATGGGATAGCAGATACCCAAGATGTGGAACTTCCACGCAAGAGTCACTAGAGAGGGAGAAATAAAATAAAGACAGCCAATTCCGCTGAAAAATTAATCCACTACCCAAATCAAAAGTTTCAATTTTATAATGAAAAAAACTGAAATTATAAGCAGAAGAATCAAACTGAAACAGCTGCCTGAAGTACCATTCTACCAAAACTGCTTCTAAAGAAGAGAAAACATCAAAATGGTAGAATTTAGTAAAAGTATGCAAAGAAGACCAAGTCAATGTTTTGCAAATCTGATCAACAGAAGCTTCATTCTTAAAAGTCCAGGACGTAGGGGACTCAATGGGCCTATCAATTACCACCAGTAGTAGCATAGGTCAGATCACTTGGTCTGATCATGCTCCGGTAAAATGCACCAGTGAATGGCCAGAAGCCCCAGTGGCCCCATATGTATGGCGATTGGATGAGTCATTACTAGATGATCAATTGCTAAAACAACAGCTAGACACCACAATTGGGGAATATTTTAATATCAATGCAGGGGACGCCTTAGCAGACACAACAGTGTGGGAAGCACATAAATGTGTCCTGCGAGGAGTCTTGATCAAGCATGTTAAAACCCTCCGTAGGGGAAAACGAGCTCTATATAACACCCTGCTCCAGAAAGTAACATAAGCGGAAGACTTGCATAAGGCGCAGCCAACGGATAACACGCTACAGGTTGGGCTCGCAGAAGCCAGATCCAATCTTCTGAAACATATTCAGAATGAGCAGCAAGCAAAGGCTCTTAAACTCAGGCAATACTATTTTGAACAAAGTAACAAAGCCGGCAAACTTCTAGCACGGGCACTTACACGCCAGAGACTTAAGACATATGTATATGAAGTCACTGATGGTGACGGTGGCAAGCACTGCGATGGTCTGTCGATCGCAGATGCTTTTGGCAGTTTCTACAAATTGTTATACAACTTGCACCCCCCGAGCCAGGAACAGCCAGGGCAGACGCCTGGAGACATACAGGAGAAAGCCATAATTGAGTACCTAAACGGAATAGAAATGACTAAGCTAACACAGGAGGAGGCGGCTAAACTCGAAGCCCCATTTACCTTGAAAGAGGTACAAACTGCTATCAAGCTCCTCCCGGGGGGGAAAAGCCCGGGCCCGGACGGGTTCGGTATGCGCTATTATAAAACTTTCTCAGGAGAGTTGGCACCTCGACTACTCCGGATGTTCAACCAACTCTCGGAGGAGCCTCACCTGCCTGGCTCTATGCTTGAAGCCTACCTCTCAGTCATACATAAGCCAGGGAAACCAGAAAACCTCCCCAGCAGCTACCGGCCGATCTCACTCCTTAACACGGATGTAAAGATCCTAGCAAAGATAATAGCTAACCGCATTGCAGTGCTATTACCAAAATTAATTGCCACCGACCAGGTGGGGTTCGTCCCGGGCAGAGAAGCTCGGGATAATATTCTCAGAGTAACTCAATTGATATCATATGCCCAGAATAATTCAGCGCCGTTGGCCCTGGTCTCCACGGACGCTGAAAAAGCTTTTGACCGGGTCAACTGGTTATTCATGCGACACCATGGCCAAGCTGGGATTTGGTACTGGTATCATAAACACAATCTTTTCTCTGTACTCAGCACCGAGTGCTAGAGTACGAGTAAATGGCATGCTATCCAAGCCCTTTCCAATAACTAACAGTACGAGACAGGGGTGTCCCCTGTCTCCCTTACTATTTGCCCTTGTGATGGAGACCCTGGCCTGTAAAATTAGAGATAATCCAAACATAGCCGGATTGACTGTGGGCTCTAAGGAACATAAACTAGCCATGTATGCGGATGACGTCCTGGTGATGTTGTCTGACTCATCCACCTCCCTAACGGCTCTGCTGACAGAATTTGAGAGGTTTGGAGAAGTCTCTGATTTTTTGCTCAACTTATCTAAATCAGAGATCATAAATATATCTGTCCCGGCTGATGTCTTTTAGGGGGTTAGCGCACTCTTCCCACTCGGAATTGCGAAACATCGACTTAAGTATCTCGGGATCTTCCTAGCACCGGTGTTGAAAGACATGGTTGAAATAAATTACAAACTGATCAGAGATGCAGTAATAGGTGACTTGGCCAAATGGAAAAACAAGTCTATCTCATGGATGGGCCGCATTCATGCGATCAAGATGAATATCTTGCCCAGGGTCCTCTATGTGATGCAAGCAATCCCCCTGGTGTCAGCAATGCCTCTTATTCACCAGATTCAGTCAGAGATAGAGGCATATGTCTGGAATGGAATTAAACCCAGAATTAAAAAAAAAAACCCATGTACCTGCCTAGGGACAGGGGGGGAGCAGGGGTTCCCATGTTAAAAATGTATTTTAGGGCAATAAATATTCAACGCCTAGTACACTGGTGCCATAATAGAACAGACAGAGCATGGGTGGAATTAGACTGCGAGATCCTACAAAGGGGGAATGTGGGTGCGCTAGCGTGGATTTCGGCCAAGGGCCGGACACCACTCATTCATAGCTACCCCTTACTGGAGGATGTTTTCCAAGTGTGGGACACTTTGACCAAGCAGGGAAATCATATATCATCTGCACAGTCACTGGTAACACCGGTCTTTGAAAATCCACACAATGCTTTGGCGCATAGAACCCAAACCCCAGGACAGACTTATTCACTAGCAGAGGCAGCAATCTCTAACGCCTTCCATAATGGGAGGATCCTGACCCAGGAGAAATTGAAGGAATGGGATCCCTGGCTGTTCTCCTCGTGGTTTAGGGTGGCTCAACTACATCACTTTGTGAACAGCTACAAGGATACAGCCCCCTTCACGAGAGAGAGAACAGCCTTCGAGTCTATCTGTACAGCGGCGCAACCGCCTGGCCATCTGATCTCTCGCCTATATAAGCTGCTCCACACGAGCAGAAGTGAAACGCTGCCCTCCTACACAGACGCCTGGCGGGCTGACCTGGGTTCGGAAATCACGACAGAAGAGTGGCTCAAAATCTTCAATAAAGCCAAGAGAACTTTGGTCTCAATGAAACTACAAGAGATGCATTTCAAATTCTTAAGCCAGTGGTACCTGACCCCACAGAGGCTTCATAAAATTTACCCACAGGCTTGTGGAGAATGTTGGAGGGGCTGCGGCGAGGAAGGTTCAATACTGCACATCTGGTGGACTTGCCCACTAATTAGCATATTCTGGGACAAAGGGCTTCTGGAGTGTAGTAGACTTCTTGGGGTGATCATACCACCAAACCCACTATACTTGCTATACCACGCCCTCGCCAAAATAGTGATAGACGCCAAACGTAGACTCTTCCTGCTGATGCTAAATTGCGCCAAGGGCCTAATCCCGTAACACTGGAAATCCATAAACGCCCCGACCCTCGACGAATGGAAAAACATAATTTATGTAAGAACTTACCTGATAAATTCATTTCTTTCATATTAGCAAGAGTCCATGAGCTAGTGACGTATGGGATATACATTCCTACCAGGAGGGGCAAAGTTTCCCAAACCTCAAAATGCCTATAAATACACCCCTCACCACACCCACAATTCAGTTTAACGAATAGCCAAGAAGTGGGGTGATAAAAAAGTGCGAAAGCATATAAAATAAGGAATTGGAATAATTGTGCTTTATACAAAATCATAACCACCACAAAAAAAGGGCGGGCCTCATGGACTCTTGCTAATATGAAAGAAATGAATTTATCAGGTAAGTTCTTACATAAATTATGTTTTCTTTCATGTAATTAGCAAGAGTCCATGAGCTAGTGACGTATGGGATAATGATTACCCAAGATGTGGATCTTTCCACACAAGAGTCACTAGAGAGGGAGGGATAAAATAAAGACAGCCAATTCCTGCTGAAAATAATCCACACCCAAAATAAAGTTTAACGAAAAACATAAGCAGAAGATTCAAACTGAAACCGCTGCCTGAAGTACTTTTCTACCAAAAACTGCTTCAGAAGAAGAAAATACATCAAAATGGTAGAATTTAGTAAAAGTATGCAAAGAGGACCAAGTTGCTGCTTTGCAAATCTGATCAACCGAAGCTTCATTCCTAAATGCCCAGGAAGTAGAAACTGACCTAGTAGAATGAGCTGTAATTCTCTGAGGCAGAGTTTTACCCGACTCAACATAGGCAAGATGAATTAAAGATTTCAACCAAGATGCCAAAGAAATGGCAGAAGCTTTGTGGCCTTTTCTAGAACCGGAAAAGATAACAAATAGACTAGAAGTCTTTCTGAAAGATTTAGTAGCTTCAACATAATATTTCAAAGCTCTAACAACATCCAAAGAATGCAACGATTTCTCCTTGGAATTCTTACGATTAGGACATAATGAAGGAACCACAATTTCTCTACTAATGTTGTTGGAATTCACAACTTTAGGTAAAAATTCAAAAGAAGTTCGCAACACCGCCTTATCCTGATGAAAAATCAGAAAAGGAGACTCACAAGAAAGAGCAGATAATTCAGAAACTCTTCTGGCAGAAGAGATGGCCAAAAGGAACAAAACTTTCCAAGAAAGTAATTTAATGTCCAATTAATGCATAGGTTCAAACGGAGGAGCTTGAAGAGCCCCCAGAACCAAATTCAAACTCCAAGGAGGAGAAATTGACTTAATGACAGGTTTTATACGAACCAAAGCTTGTACAAAACAATGAATATCAGGAAGAATAGCAATCTTTCTATGAAAAAGAACAGAAAGAGCAGAGATTTGTCCTTTCAAGGAACTTGCGGACAAACCTTTATCTAAACCATCCTGAAGAAACTGTAAAATTCTCGGAATTCTAAAAGAATGCCAAGAAAAATGATGAGAAATACACCAAGAAATATAAGTCTTCCAGACTCTATAATATATCTCTCTAGATACAGATTTACGAGCCTGTAACATAGTATTAATCACAGCGTCAGAGAAACCTCTTTGACGAAGAATCAAGCGTTCAATCTCCATACCTTTAAATTTAAGGATTTCAGATCCTGATGGAAAAAAGGACCTTGTGACAGAAGGTCTGGTCTTAACGGAAGAGTCCACGGTTGGCAAGAGGCCATCCGGACAAGATCCGCATACCAAAACCTGTGAGGCCATGCCGGAGCTACCAGCAGAACAAACGAGCATTCCTTCAGAATCTTGGAGATTACTCTTGGAAGAAGAACTAGAGGCGGAAAGATATAGGCAGGATGATACTTCCAAGGAAGTGATAATGCATCCACTGCCTCCGCCTGAGGATCCCGGGATCTGGACAGATACCTGGGAAGTTTCTTGTTTAGATGGGACGCCATCAAATCTATTTCTGGAAGTTCCCACATTTGAACGATCTGAAGAAATACCTCTGGGTGAAGAGACCATTCGCCCGGATGCAACGTTTGGCGACTGAGATAATCCGCTTCCCAATTGTCTACACCTGGGATATGAACCGCAGAGATTAGACAGGAGCTGGATTCCGCCCAAACCAAAATTCGAGATACTTCTTTCATAGCCAGAGGACTGTGAGTTCCTCCTTGATGATTGATGTATGCCACAGTTGTGACATTGTCTGTCTGAAAACAAATGAACGATTCTCTCTTCAGAAGAGGCCAAAACTGAAGAGCTCTGAAAATTGCACGGAGTTCCAAAATATTGATCGGTAATCTCACCTCCTGAGATTCCCAAACTCCTTGTGCCGTCAGAGATCCCCACACAGCTCCCCAACCTGTGAGACTTGCATCTGTTGAAATTACAGTCCAGGTCGGAAGCACAAAAGAAGCCCCCTGAATTAAACGATGGTGATCTGTCCACCACGTTAGAGAGTGTCGAACAATCGGTTTTAAAGATATTAATTGAGATATCTTTGTGTAATCCTTGCACCATTGATTCAGCATACAAAGCTGAAGAGGTCGCATGTGAAAACGAGCAAAGGGGATCGCGTCCGATGCAGCAGTCATAAGACCTAGAATTTCCATGCATAAGGCTACCGAAGGGAATGATTGTGACTGAAGGTTTCGACAAGCTGCCATCAGTTTTAGACGCCTCTTGTCTGTTAAAGACAGAGTCATGGACACTGAATCTATTTGGAAACCCAGAAAGGTTACCCTTGTCTGAGGAATCAATGAACTTTTTGGTAAATTGATCCTCCAACCATGATCTTGAAGAAACAACACAAGTCGATTCGTATGAAATTCTGCTAAATGTAAAGACTGAGCAAGTACCAAGATATCGTCCAAATAAGGAAATACCACAATACCCTGTTCTCTGATTACAGACAGAAGGGCACCGAGAACCTTTGTAAAAATTCTTGGAGCTGTAGCAAGGCCAAACGGCAGAGCCACAAACTGGTAATGCTTGTCCAGAAAAGAGAATCTCAGGAACCGATAATGATCCGGATGAATCGGAATATGCAGATATGCATCCTGTAAATCTATTGTGGACATATAATTCCCTTGCTGAACAAAAGGCAAGATAGTCCTTACAGTTACCATCTTGAACGTTGGTATCCTTACATAACGATTCAATATTTTTAGATCCAGAACTGGTCTGAAGGAATTCTCCTTCTTTGGTACAATGAAGAGATGTGAATAAAACCCCATCCCCTGTTCCTGAACTGGAACTGGCATAATTACTCCAGTCAACTCTAGATCTGAAACACAATTCAGAAATGCTTGAGCTTTTACTGGATTTACTGGGACACGGGAAAGAAAAAATCTCTTTGCAGGAGGTCTCATCTTGAAACCAATTCTGTACCCTTCTGAAACAATGTTCTGAATCCAAAGATTGTGAACAGAATTGATCCAAATTTCTTTGAAAAAACGTAACCTGCCCCCTACCAGCTGAGCTGGAATGAGGGCCGCACCTTCATGTGGACTTAGAAGCACGCTTTGCCTTTGTGGCTGGCTTGGATTTATTCCAGATTGGAGATGGTTTCCAAACTGAAACTGCTCCTGAGGATGAAGGATCAGATTTTTGTTCTTTGTTGAAACGAAAGGAACGAAAACGATTATTAGCTCTGTTTTTACCCTTAGATTTTTTATCCTGTGGTAAAAAGGTTCCTTTCCCACCAGTAAGAGTTGAAATAATAGAATCCAACTGAGAACCAAATAATTTGTTACCCTGGAAAGAAATGGAAAGTAGAGTTGATTTAGAAGCCATATCAGCATTCCAAGTCTTAAGCCATAAAGCTCTTCTAGCTAAAATAGCTAGAGACATAAACCTGACATCAACTCTGATAATATCAAAGATGGCATCACAGATAAAATTATTAGCATGCTGAAGAAGAAGAATAATATCATGAGAATCATGATGTGTTACTTGTTGCGCTAAGGTTTCCAACCAAAAAGTTGAAGCTGCAGCAACATCAGCCAAAGATATAGCAGGTCTAAGAAGATTACCTGAACACAGATAAGCTTTTCTTAGAAAGGATTCAATTTTCCTATCTAAAGGATCCTTAAACGAAGTACCATCTGACGTAGGAATAGTAGTACGTTTAGCAAGGGTAGAAATAGCCCCATCAACTTTAGGGATTTTGTCCCAAAATTCTAATCTGTCAGACGGCACAGGATATAATTGCTTAAAACGTTTAGAAGGAGTAAATGAATTACCCAATTTATCCCATTCTTTGGAAATTACGGCAGAAATAGCATTAGGAACAGGAAAAACTTCTGGAATAACCACAGGAGATTTAAATACCTTATCCAAACATTTAGAATTAGTATCAAGAGGACCAGAATCCTCTATGTCTAAAGCAATTAGAACTTCTTTAAGTAAAGAACGAATAAATTCCATTTTAAATAAATATGAAGATTTATCAGCATCAACCTCTGAGACAGAATCCTCTGAACCAGAAGAGTCATCAGAATCAGAATGATGATGTTCATTTAAAAATTCATCTGTAGGGAGAGAAGTTTTAAAAGATTTTTTACGTTTACTAGAAGGAGAAATAACAGACATAGCCTTCTTTATGGATTCAGAAACAACATCTCTTATGTTATCAGGAACATTCTGCACCTTAGATGTTGAAGGAACTGCAACAGGCAATGGTACTTTACTAAAGGAAATATTATCTGCTTTAACAAGTTTGTCATGACAATCAATACAAACAACAGCTGGAGGAATAGCTACCAAAAGTTTACAGCAGATACACTTAGCTTTGGTAGATCCAGCACTAGACAGCGATTTTCCTGTAGTATCTTCTGACTCAGATGCAACGTGAGACATCTTGCAATATGTAAGAGAAAAAACAACAACATATAAAGCAAAATTGATCAAATTCCTTAAATGACAGTTTCAGGAATGGGAAAAAATGCCAAAGAACAAGCTTCTAGCAACCAGAAGCAATGAAAAATGAGACTTAAATAATGTGGAGACAAAAGCGACGCCCATATTTTTTAGCGCCAAATAAGACGCCCACATTATTTGGCGCCTAAATGCTTTTTGGCGCCAAAAATGACGCCACATCCGGAACGCCGACATTTTTGGCGCAAAATAACGTCAAAAAATGACGCAACTTCCGGCGACACGTATGACGCCGGAAACGGAAAAGAATTTTTGCGCCAAAAAAGTCCGCGCCAAGAATGACGCAATAAAATTAAGCATTTTCAGCCCCCGCGAGCCTAACAGCCCACAGGGAAAAAAGTCAAATTTTTGAAGGTAAGAAAAAATGATTAAATCAAATGCATTATCCCAAATATGAAACTGACTGTCTGAAAAATAAGGAAAGTTGAACATTCTGAGTCAAGGCAAATAAATGTTTGAATACATATATTTAGAACTTTATAAACAAAGTGCCCAACCATAGCTTAGAGTGTCACAGAAAATAAGATTTACTTACCCCAGGACACTCATCTACATGTTTGTAGAAAGCCAAACCAGTACTGAAACGAGAATCAGCAGAGGTAATGGTATATATAAGAGTATATCGTCGATCTGAAAAGGGAGGTAAGAGATGAATCTCTACGACCGATAACAGAGAACCTATGAAATAGACCCCGTAGAAGGAGATCACTGCATTCAAATAGGCAATACTCTCCTCACATCCCTCTGACATTCACTGCACGCTGAGAGGAAAACCGGGCTCCAACTTGCTGCGGAGCGCATATCAACGTAGAATCTAGCACAAACTTACTTCATCACCTCCATCGGAGGCAAAGTTTGTAAAACTGAATTGTGGGTGTGGTGAGGGGTGTATTTATAGGCATTTTGAGGTTTGGGAAACTTTGCCCCTCCTGGTAGGAATGTATATCCCATACGTCACTAGCTCATGGACTCTTGCTAATTACATGAAAGAAAGGGGGGTCGGCGATCTGCTTTGTCTGGAACGGTACCACTACCTAAAAACGGGGAAACTAGTGACGCATGAACATATGACTTTGATCTGGGAGGAAAAGAGTGTATAATAGTCTGATGGCTGCTACTCCTGGAGGTGCACACACTAGACTCCCTCTAAGGGGGAGATGGTACATCTCAATGCCTTGAGAGGAGGACCCTTCTTAAATAGCTATACTCACCGGAGTTTGGAGTGAATATCTTGGGGCAGTAGGTTCCCCCCCTCTCCCCCCCTTTTTTTTCTTTCTCTCTTTCCCTCTTTCTTTTCCCCTCCCCCTCTCTCCCACTCCCTTCTCTATCCAGCTTCCCCCTTTTATTTCTCTCTTTACTAGGGTATGACTTATTACCCAAGCTACTTTATAACTTTGAGAAAATCTCTCAACCTATATATAATGTTTGAAGTTACAAGTTAGCTTAAGAACAATGAATCAGAAGTATAAGCCAGGGGCACTGATAACACACAATCACTGTTTTTTCTTTGTACCTGGTGATCAATGCAATGTAAGATCCTTGTTAATATGACTGCCCCTGAATGATTGTAAATGTATGTTATGCTATGCTTTCTGTTCATTCAATAAAGCTTTTTTGAGAAAAAAAAAAAAAGTCCAGGAAGTAGAAACTTACCTAGTAGAATGAGCCGTAATCCTCTGAGGCGGGAATCCACCCGACTCCAAATAAACATGATGAATCAAAAGTTTAACCAAGATGCCAAAGAAATGGCAGAAGCCTTTTGACCTTCCTAAAACCAGAAAAGATAACAAATAGACTAGAAGTCTGTCTGAAATCTGAATAGCTTCAACATAGGATTTCAAAACTCTTACCATATCCAAAGAATGTAAGAATCTTACCAAAGAAGTCTTAGGATTAGGACACAAGGAAAAGACAATAATTCCTCCCTAATGTTGTTAGAATTCACAACTTTAGGTAAAAAATTGAAATGAGGACAGCAAAAACCACCTTATCCTGATGAAAAATCAGAAAAAGGAGATTCACAAGAAAGAACAGATAATTCAAAAACTGTTCTGGCTGAAGAGATGTCTAAAAAGAACAATACTTTCCATGAAAGTAATTAATGTCCAGAGAAAGCATATGCTCAAACAGAAGAGCCTGTAAAGCCTTCAGAACCAAATTAAGACTTCAAGGAGGAGAAATTGGCTTAATGACAGGTTTGATACGAACCAAAACCTGAACAAAATAATGAATATCAGGAAGATTAGCAATCTTTCTGTGAAAAAGAACAGAATGAGCAGAGATTTGTCCTTTCAAAGAACTTGCAGACAAACCCTTATCCAAACCATCCTGAAGAAATTGTAAAATTCTAGGAATTCTAAAAGAATGCCAAGAGAATTTATGAGAAGAACACCAAGAAATGTAAGTCTTCCAAACTCGATAATAAATCTTTCTAGAGACAGATTTACGAGCCTGTAACATAGTATTAATCACTAAGTCAGAGAAACCTCTATGACTAAGAATCAAGCGTTCAATCTCCATACCTTCAAATTTAATGATTTGAGATCCTGATGGAAATTGATGGCCTTGAGATAGAAGGTCTGGTCTTAACGGAAGTGTCCAAGGTTGACAACTGGCCATCCGAATGAGATCCGCATACCAAAACCTGTGAGGCCATGCTTCAGCCACCAGCAGTACAAACGAACGCTCCATTAGAATTTTGGAAATAACTTTTGGAAGAAGAACTAGAGGCGGAAAGATATAGGCAGAATGATAATTCCAAGGAAGTGTCAATGCATACACTACTTCCGCCTGAGGATCCCCGGACCTGAATAGGCCCCTGGGAAGTTCTTTGTTTAGAAGAGATGCCAACAGATCTATTTCTGGAAGCCCTCACATCTGAAAAACTGAAAAACATATCTGGGTAAAGAGACCATTCTCCCGGATGTAAAGCTTGATTAACAGAGATAATTCGCTTCCCAGATGTCTATACCTGGGAAAAAAACCACAGAATTTAGATAGGAGCTGGATTTAGCCCAAGCAAATATCTGAGATACTTCTGTCACAGCCTAAGGACTGATAGTCCCACCTTGATGATTGACATACGCCACAGTTGTGACATTGTCTGAAAAAAAAACAAAAAAACAATAAATGTCTCTTCTTCAAAAAGAAACCAAACTGAAGAACTCTGAAAATGCACAGAGTTCCAAAATATCAAATGGTAATCTCGCCTCCTGAGATTTCCAAACCCCTTGTGCTGACAGAGATCCTCAGACAGCCTCCCAACCTAAAAGACTCGCATCTGTAGAGATCATGGTCCAGGTTGAAAGAATCGAAGAGACCTGTAGAACTAAATGATGGTGATCTTAACCACCGAATCGAAGATAGTTAAACAATAGGATTCGAAGATATAAAAAACATAATTTATGCTTACCTGATAAATTTATTTCTCTTGTAGTGTATCCAGTCCACGGATCATCCATTACTTGTGGGATATTCTCCTTCCCAACAGGAAGTTGCAAGAGGATCACCCACAGCAGAGCTGCTATATAGCTCCTCCCCTCACTGCCATATCCAGTCATTCGACCGAAACAAGAAGAGAAAGGAGAAACCATAGGGTGCAGTGGTGACTGTAGTTTAATTAAAATTTAGACCTGCCTTAAAAGGACAGGGCGGGCCGTGGACTGGATACACTACAAGAGAAATAAATTTATCAGGTAAGCATAAATTATGTTTTCTCTTGTTAAGTGTATCCAGTCCACGGATCATCCATTACTTGTGGGATACCAATACCAAAGCTAAAGTAAACGGATGATGGGAGGGACAAGGCAGGAACTTAAACGGAAGGAACCACTGCCTGTAGAACCTTTCTCCCAAAAACAGCCTCCGAAGAAGCAAAAGTGTCAAATTTGTAAAATTTTGAAAAGGTGTGAAGCGAAGACCAAGTCGCAGCCTTGCAAATCTACAGAGGCCTCATTTTTAAAGGCCCAGGTGGAAGCCACAGCTCTAGTAGAATGAGCTGTAATCCGTTCAGGGGGCTGCTGTCCAGCAGTCTCATAGGCGAAGCGTATTATGCTCCGAAGCCAAAAGGAGAGAGAGGTTGTCGAAGATTTTTGACCTCTCCTCTGTCCAGAGTAAACGACAAACAGGGCAGATGTTTGACGAAAATCTTTAGTAGCCTGTAAGTAAAACTTCAAGGCACGGACTACGTCCAGATTATGCAAAAGACGTTCCTTCTTTGAAGAAGGATTAGGACACAATGATGGAACAACAATCTCTTCATTGATATTCCTGTTAGAAACCACCTTAGGTAAAAACCCAGGTTTGGTACGCAGAACTACCTTGTCTGAATGAAAAATCAGATAAGGAGAATCACAATGTAAGGCAGATAACTCAGAGACTCTTCGAGCCAAGGAAATAGCCATCAAAAACAGAACTTTCCAAGATAAAAGTTTAATATCAATGGAATGAAGGGGTTCAAACGGAACTCCCTGAAGAACTTTAAGAACCAAGTTTAAGCTCCACGGGGGAGCAACAGTTTTAAACACAGGCTTAATCCTAACCAAAGCCTGACAAAATGCCTGGACGTCTGGAACTTCTGCCAGACGCTTGTGTAAAAGAATAGATAGAGCAGAGATCTGTCCTTTTAAAGAACTAGCTGATAAGCCTTTGTCCAACCCATCTTGGAGAAAGGACAATATCCTAGGAATCCTAACCTTACTACATGAGTAACTCTTGGATTCACACCAATAAAGATATTTACGCCATATCTTATGGTAGATTTTCCTGGTGACAGGCTTCCGAGCCTGTATTAAGGTATCAATGACTGACTCGGACAAGCCACACTTTGATAGAATCAAGCGTTCAATCTCCATGCAGTCAGTCTCAGAGAAATTAGATTTGGATGATTGAAAGGACCTTGTATTAGAAGGTCCTGCCTCAGAGGCAGAGTCCATGGTGGAAGAGATGACATGTCCACTAGGTCTGAATACCAGGTCCTGCGTGGCCACGCAGGCGCTATCAGAATCACTGATGCTCTCTCCTGTGGAGAGGTCTTGCACACAGCTTAGGAATGCCTCTTTCTTTATCTGGTTTGCTGATAACCTTGAAAGATGAAATCTCCCTTGTGGAGGAGAAGCTTTGAAGTCCAGAAGATATCCCTGAGATATGATCTCCAACGCCCAGGGATCCTGAACATCTCTTGCCCACGCCTGGGTGAAGAGAGAAAGTCTGCCCCCCACTAGATCCGTTTCCGAATATGGGGCCGTTCCTTCATGCTGTCTTGGGGGCAGCAGCAGGCTTTCTGGCCTGCTTGCCCTTGTTCCAGGACTGGTTAGGTTTCCAGGCCTGTCTGGAATGAGCAACAGTTCCCTCTTGTTTTGAAGCGGAGGAAGTTGATGCTGCTCCTGCCTTGAAATTTCGAAAGGCACGAAAATTAGACTGTTTGGCCTTTGATTTGGCCCTGTCCTGAGGAAGGGTATAACCCTTGCCTCCAGTAATGTCAGCAATAATTTCCTTCAAGCCAGGCCCGAATAAGGTCTGCCCCTTGAAAGAAATGTTGAGTAACTTAGACTTTGAAGTCACGTCAGCTGACCAGGATTTAAGCCATAGCGCCCTACGCGCCTGGATGGCGAATCCGGAATTCTTAGCCGTTAGTTTAGTCAAATGAACAATGGCATCAGAAACAAATGAGTTAGCTAGCTTAAGCATTCTAAGCTTGTCAATAATCTCATTCAATGGAGCTGTCTGGATGGCCTCTTCCAGGGCCTCAAACCAGAATGCCGCCGCAGCAGTGACAGGCACAATGCATGCAAGGGGCTGTAAAATAAAACCTTGTTGAATAAACATTTTCTTAAGGTAACCCTCCAATTTTTTATCCATTGGATCTGAAAAAGCACAACTGTCCTCAACTGGGATAGTGGTACGCTTTGCTAAAGTAGAAACTGCTCCCTCCACCTTAGGGACCGTCTGCCTTAAGTCCTGTGTAGTGGCGTCTATTGGAAAAAAAATTCTAAATATAGGAGGTGGGGAAAAGGGCACACCGGGTCTATCCCACTCCTTGCTAATAATTTCTGTAAGCCTTTTAGGTATAGGAAAAACATCAGTACACACCGGCACCGCATAGTATCTATCCAGCCTACACAATTTCTCTGGAATTGCAACTGTGTTACAGTCATTCAGAGCAGCTAATACCTCCCCAAGCAATACACGGAGGTTCTAAAGCTTAAATTTAAAATTAGAAATCTCTGAATCAGGTTTCCCCGAGTCAGAGATGTCACCCACAGACTGAAGCTCTCCGTCCTCAGGTTCTGCATACTGTGACGCAGTATCAGACATGGCTCTAACAGCATTTGCGCGCTCTGTATCTCTCCTAACCCCAGAGCTATCGCGCTTGCCTCTTAATTCAGGCAATCTAGATAATACCTCTGACAGGGTATTATTCATGATTGCAGCCATGTCCTGCAAGGAAATCGCTATGGGCGTCCCTGATGTAATTGGCGCCATATTAGCGTGCGTCCCCTGAGCGGGAGGCGAAGGGTCTGACACATGGGGAGAGTTAGTCGGCATAACTTCCCCCTCGACAGAACCCTCTGGTGATAATTCTTTTATAGATAAAGACTGATCTTTACTGTTTAAGGTGAAATCAATACATTTAGTACACATTCTCCTATGGGGCTCCACCATGGCTTTCAAACATAATGAACAAGTAGGTTCCTCTGTGTCAAACATGTTTAAACAGACTAGCAATGAGACTAGCAAGCTTGGAAAACACTTTAAAACAAGTTTACAAGCAATATAAAAAACGTTACTGCGCCTTTAAGAAACACAAATTTCCCCAAATTTTGAAATAACAGTGAAAAAATGCAGTTACACTAACGAAATTTTTACAGTGTATGTAATAAGTTAGCAGAGCATTGCACCCACTTGCAAATGGATGATTAACCCCTTAATACCAAAAAAGGAATAACAAATGACAAAAACGTTTTTTAAACAGTCACAACTGCCACAGCTCTACTGTGGCTTTTTACCTCCCTCAATACGACTTTTGAAGCCTTTTGAGCCCTTCAGAGAAGTCCTGGATCATGCAGGAAGAAGCTGGATGTCTGTGTCTGTAATTTCTGCTGTGCAAAAAAAATGCCAAAATAGGCCCCTCCCACTCATATTACAACAGTGGGAAGCCTCAGGGAACTGTTTCTAGGCAAAATTCAAGCCAGCCATGTGGAAAAAACTAGGCCCCAATAAGTTTTATCACCAAACATATGTAAAAAACGATTAAACATGCCAGCAAACGTTTTAAAATACACTTTTATAAGAGTATGTATCTCTATTAATAAGCCTGATACCAGTCGCTATCACTGCATTTAAGGCTTTACTTACATTACTTCAGTATCAGCAGCATTTTCTAGCAAATTCCATCCCTAGAAAAATATTTTAACTGCACATACCTTATTACAGGAAAACCTGCACGCTATTCCCCCTCTGAAGTTACCTCACTCCTCAGAATATGTGAGAACAGCAAAGGATCTTAGTTACTTCTGCTAAGATCATAGAAAACGCAGGCAGATTCTTCTTCTAAATACTGCCTGAGATAAACAGTACACTCCCGTACCATTTAAAAATAACAAACACCACAGTCCTCTTACGACCTCCATCTTAGTTGAGAGTTGCAAGAGAATGACTGGATATGGCAGTGAGGGGAGGAGCTATATAGCAGCTCTGCTGTGGGTGATCCTCTTGCAACTTCCTGTTGGGAAGGAGAATATCCCACAAGTAATGGATGATCCGTGGACTGGATACACTTAACAAGAGAAAGTGATATCCTAGAATCCCTGCACCATTATTCAGCATAAAAAACTGGAAAGGTTTTCTATGAAAATGAGCAAAGGGAATCGAATCCAATATCAGCCATGAGACCTAAAACGTCCATGCACATATAGCAACTGAAGGAAATAATAGAGACTGAAGGTTCCGACAGACGGAACCCAATAAAATTGTCACTTGTCTGTTAGAGACAAAGACATTGACACAAACTATCTGGAAACCTAAAAAAGGTGGCCCTTGTGTGAGGAATCAAGAGCTTTTGATAAAAAAATCCTCTAACCATGTCTTGAAAAAACAAAGTTGAATCGTATGAGATCCCGCAGAACGAAAAGACTGAGCCAGTACCACGAGACTGTCCAAATAAGGAACCTTGAAAAGATTCTTAGTACTGTGGCTAGACCAGAAGGAAAAGCAACAAATTGGTAATGCTTGTCAACAAAAGAGAATCTCAGAAAATAAAAACAATCTGAATGAAAACAGAAAATGAAGATATGCATCTATTGTATCTAATGTAAACAAATAATGCTATCACTGACCAAAAAAGGCAGAATAGACCATATAAACACCAATCTAAAAGATGGTACATTTATATGATAATTCAAAAGATTTTCTACCTTTGGAACAATGAATAGTTTTGAATGAGACCCCAAAACCCAGTTCCTAACAATGGAACTGGAATAAATACCCCAGAAGATTCCAGGTCTGAGCAGCGCTTGAGCCCCAACGGATGATCAGCCGCGCTTCAACACTACCCAAAATATATAGGACTGAAACACACTTAAGGAAAGTGTTAGCCTTACTGCAATATAATAGAGAAAAAAAGATTTCTCACAGACGGTTTTACTCTGAATCTTATTCTGTACTTAAAATCTAAGAAATTTGGACCGAATAGAACCAAACAAATTTAAAAAAAGTCTTAACCTGCCCTTTACCAGCCAAGTTGGAATATGGCACATACATGCAAAATTAGGGAGCTGATTTTGAACTAAAAAACTTCCAATTAAAAACATTGCGTAAGAATTTAGGATTTCGTTCCTTAGTAAGAACAACTAAACTAATATAAGCTTAAAGTTTTAGTCTTAGGACTCAATCTTGAAACCCAGAGTAACAGTTAAGAATTGAATCCAATTATGAACCAAATATTTGATTATATTGGAAAAAAGAAATGTGGATTTTTTAGAAATCACAAAATTCTTCTAGCTAAAACAGCTAAAGACATAGATTAAACCTCATTTGCGAAAATATTCAATAAAATGAAGACACAAATGAAATTATTAGCATGTTAATCAAGTTAAAGGACCAGTCAACACACTGGACTTGCATAATCAACAAATGCAAGACAACAAGACAATGCAACAGCACCCAGTCTGAACTCCAAATGAGCAGTAGATTTTGTCCCTTTAACAATGCTAAATAAATCATAATCTGATACTTGATCTTAAAGTAAACAGAAAAATGAAGCAATTGCAACATCATCCAAATAAATCACAGGTCCAAGAAAAGTACCTGAAAATAAATAATTTTCCTTAAATAAGATACAACCATCTAAAGGAAAATAAATACTATTTTGCTATAGAAGCAATAGCATATTTAGCAGGAGTAGAGATAGCCCCATTAAATTGGAAAACCCTCAAAATTGAAATGAACTGCCGGCAAAGAATATAATTTAAAACCCTTGAAGAAGAAATAAAAGAAAATTCTCAGCCTATTCCATTCCCTAGTATCAGGAACTGGAAAAAAACCTCTGAAAACACAGAAGATTAAATAAGCAGAAATAAAATGTTAGCTAGTCTTGAAAAAGAACTAGTTACCTCAATATCAAAAATAATCAACACCTTTTCAACAAAGAACAAATGTACTCTAATAAAAATAAAAAAGTAGATTTGTTAGTGTCAATATCTGAAGAAGAAAATTCTGAATGAGAAAAAACATCATCAGAGAAGGATAATTCAGTATGTTGTTGGTCATTTGAAACTTCATCAATTAAAAAAGAAGTTTGAAAAAGACCTAAAAATTTTATTAGAAGGCGCGATGTCAGACAAAGCCTTTAACATAGAATCAGAAAAATATTCTTATAAATTTTCTAAGTATATCTTGTACATAAGATGTAAAAAGAATAGCAATACATAAAGCATAAATACTAATGGATTCTGCATGTAAAAGTTTATCATGATAACTTATTACAAACCATAGCTAAAGATAAACATTCGTAACATTTAAAATAAATGAACTTAGCTTTGGTAGGACTGAGCTCAGTCAACAGGAATCCTTCAACATGTTTTGAAACAGGAACAGTGTAAAAAATCTTGCAATATGTAATAGAAAAAAACAACATATAAAGCAAAATTATCAAATTCCTTAAATGACAGTTTCAGGAATGGGAAAAAAATGCAAAATAACAAGCTTCTAGTAACCAGAAGCAATGAAAAAGTGAGACTTAAATAATGTGAGAAAAAAGTGGAACAAAAAAGACACCCACATTTTTGGCGCCAAATATGACGCCCACATTATTGGTGCCAAACATTTTTTGGCGCAAAAAAATCGCCTGAATACACATGCGTCAAAAAAATGACTTTTAACTGAATACAACTTCCGGCGTCAACTACGGCGCCGGAAATGACAAAATCTTTGCGCCAAAAAAAGTTTGCGCCAAGAATGACGCAATAAAATTAATCATTTTCTGCCCCCGCTAGCCTAACAGCCCGCAGGGAAAAATAGTCAATTGAAAATTTTCAAGGTAAGAAAAAATATTCATTCATATGCATTATCCCAAATAATGAAACTGACAGTCTGAATTTAAGGAATACTGATTATCCTGAATCATGGCAAATATAAGTTTAAAGACATATATTTAGAACTTTACATATAAAGTGCCCAACCATAGCTTAGAGTGTCACAAAAAAACATAATTTATGTAAGAACTTACCTGATAAATTCATTTCTTTCATATTAGCAAGAGTCCATGAGCTAGTGACGTATGGGATATACATTCCTACCAGGAGGGGCAAAGTTTCCCAAACCTCAAAATGCCTATAAATACACCCCTCACCACACCCACGAATCAGTTTAACGAATAGCCAAGAAGTGGGGTGATAAAAAAAGTGCGAAAGCATATAAAATAAGGAATTGGAATAGTTGTGCTTTATACAAAAAAATCATAACCACCACAAAAAGGGTGTGCCTCATGGACTCTTGCTAATATGAAAGAAATGAATTTATCAGGTAAGTTCTTACATAAATTATGTTTTCTTTCATGTAATTAGCAAGAGTCCATGAGCTAGTGACGTATGGGATAATGACTACCCAAGATGTGGATCTTTCCACGCAAGAGTCACTAGAGAGGGAGGGATAAAATAAAGACAGCCAATTCCTGCTGAAAATAATCCACACCCAAAATAAAGTTTAATGAAAACATAAGCAGAAGATTCAAACTGAAACCGCTGCCTGAAGTACTTTTCTACCAAAAACTGCTTCAGAAGAAGAAAACACATCAAAATGGTAGAATTTAGTAAAAGTATGCAAAGAGGACCAAGTTGCTGCTTTGCAAATCTGATCAACCGAAGCCTCATTCCTAAACGCCCAGGAAGTAGAAACTGACCTAGTAGAATGAGCTGTAATCCTTTGAGGCGGAGTTTTACCCGACTCGACATAAGCATGGTGAATTAAGGATTTCAACCAAGATGCCAAAGAAATGGCAGAAGCTTTCTGACCTTTTCTAGAACCGGAAAACATGACAAATAGACTAGAAGTCTTTCGGAAAGACTTAGTAGCTTCAACATAATATTTCAAAGCTCTAACAACATCCAAAGAATGCAACGATTTCTCCTTAGAATTCTTAGGATTAGGACATAATGAAGGAACCACAATTTCTCTACTAATGTTGTTGGAATTCAAAAGAAGTTCGCAACACCGCCTCTTATCCTGATGAAAAATCAGAAAAGGAGACTCACAAGAAAGAGCAGATAATTCAGAGACTCTTCTGGCAGAAGAGATGGCCAAAAGGAACAAAACTTTCCAAGAAAGTAATTTAATGTCCAATGAATGCATGGGTTCAAAAGGAGGAGCTTGAAGAGCCCCCAGAACCAAATGCAAACTCCAAGGAGGAGAAATAGACTTAATGACAGGTTTTATACGAACCAAAGCTTGTACAAAACAATGAATATCAGGAAGATTAGCAATCTTTCTGTGAAAAAGAACAGAAAGAGCAGAGATTTGTCCTTTCAAGGAACTTGCGGACAAACCTTTATCTAAACCATCCTGAAGAAACTGTAAAATTCTCGGAATTCTAAAAGAATGCCAGGAAAAATGATGAGAAAGACACCAAGAAATATAAGTCTTCCAGACTCTATAATATATCTCTCTAGATACAGATTTACGAGCCTGTAACATAGTATTAATCACAGAGTCAGAGAAACCTCTTTGACCAAGAATCAAGCGTTCAATCTCCATACCTTTAAATTTAAGGATTTGAGATCCTAATGGAAGAAAGGACCTTGCGACAGAAGGTCTGGTCTTAACGGAAGAGTCCACGGCTGGCAAGAGGCCATCCGGACAAGATCCGCATACCAAAACCTGTGAGGCCATGCTGGAGCTACCAGCAGAACAAACTAGCATTCCTTCAGAATCTTGGAGATTACTCTTGGAAGAAGAACTAGAGGCGGAAAGATATAGGCAGGATGATACTTCCAAGGAAGTGATAATGCATCCACTGCCTCCGCCTGAGGATCCCGGGATCTGGACAGATACCTGGGAAGTTTCTTGTTTAGATGAGAAGCCATCAGATCTATTTCTGGGAGTTCCCACATTTGAACAATCTGAAGAAATACCTCTGGGTGAAGAGACCATTCGCCCGGATGCAACGTTTGGCGACTGAGATAATCCGCTTCCCAATTGTCTATACCTGGGATATGAACCGCAGAGATTAGACAGGAGCTGGATTCCACCCAAACCAGAATTCGAGATACTTCTTTCATAGCCAGAGGACTGTGAGTCCCTCCTTGATGATTGATGTATGCCACAGTTGTGACATTGTCTGTCTGAAAACAAATGAACGATTCTCTCTTCAGAAGAGGCCAAGACTGAAGAGCTCTGAAAATTGCACGGAGTTCCAAAATATTGATCGGTAATCTCACCTCCTGAGATTCCCAAACCCCTTGTGCCGTCAGAGACCCCCACACAGCTCCCCAACCTGTAAGACTTGCATCTGTTGAGATTATAGTCCAGGTCGGAAGAACAAAAGAAGCCCCCTGAATTAAACAATGGTGATCTGTCCACCACGTCAGAGAATGTCGTACAATCGGTTTTAAAGATATTAATTGAGATATCTTTGTGTAATCCCTGCACCATTGGTTCAGCATACAGAGCTGAAGAGGTCGCATGTGAAAACGAGCAAAGGGGATCGCGTCCGATGCAGCAGTCATAAGACCTAGAATTTCCATGCATAAGGCTACCGAAGGGAATGATTGTGACTGAAGGTTTCGACAAGCTGAAATCAATTTTAGACGTCTCTTGTCTGTCAAAGACAGAGTCATGGACACTGAATCTATCTGGAAACCCAAAAAGGTTACCCTTGTCTGAGGAATCAATGAACTTTTTAGTGAATTGATCCTCCAACCATGATCTTGAAGAAACAACACAAGTCGATTCGTATGAGATTCTGCTAAATGTGAAGACTGAGCAAGTACCAAGATATCGTACAAATAAGGAAATACCACAATACCCTGTTCTCTGATTACAGACAGAAGGGCACCGAGAACCTTTGTAAAAATTCTTGGAGCTGTAGCTAGGCCAAACGGCAGAGCCACAAACTGGTAATGCTTGTCCAGGAAAGAGAATCTCAGGAACTGATAGTGAGCTGGATGAATCGGAATATGCAGATATGCATCCTGTAAATCTATTGTAGACATATAATGCCCTTGCTAAAACAAAAGGCAAGATAGTCCTTACAGTTACCATTTTGAATGTTGGTATCCTTACATAACGATTCAATATTTTTAGATCCAGAACTGGTCTGAAGGAATTCTCCTTCTTTGGTACAATGAAGAGATTCGAATAAAACCCCAGCCCCTGTTCCAAAACTGGAACTGGCATAATTACTCCAGCCAACTCTAGATCTGAAACACATTTCAGAAATGCTTGAGCTTTCACTGGGTTTACTGGGACACGGGAAAGAAAAAATCTCTTTACAGGAGGTCTTATCTTGAAACCAATTCTGTACCCTTCTGAAACAATGTTCTGAATCCAAAGATTGTGAACAGAATTGATCCAAATTTCTTTGAAAAAACGTAATCTGCCCCCTACCAGCTGAGCTGGAATGAGGGCCGCACCTTCATGTGGACTTAGAAGCTGGCTTTGCTTTTCTAGAAGGCTTGGATTTATTCCAGACTTTAGATGGTTTCCAAACTGAAACTGCTCCTGAGGATGAAGGATCAGGCTTTTGTTCTTTGTTGAAACAAAAGGAACGAAAACGATTATTAGCCCTGTTTTTACCTTTAGATTTTTTATCCTGTGGTAAAAAAGATCCTTTCCCACCAGTAACAGTTGAGATAATAGAATCCAACTGAGAACCAAATAATTTATTACCCTGGAAAGAAAGGGAAAGTAGAGTCGATTTAGAAGACATATCAGCATTTTTAAGCCATAAAGCTCTTCTAGCTAAAATAGCTAGAGACATAAACCTGACATCAACTCTGATAATATCAAAAATGGCATCAACTCTGATAATATCAAAAATGGCATCACAGATAAAATTATTAGCATGTTGAAGAAGAATAATAATATTATGAGAATCATGATCTGTTACTTGTTGCGCTAAAGTTTCCAACCAAAAAGTTGAAGCTGCAGCAACATCAGCCAATGATATAGCAGGTCTAAGAAGATTACCTGAACACAGATAAGCTTTTCTTAGAAAGGATTCAATTTCCCTATCTAAAGGATCCTTAAAGGAAGTACCATCTGCCGTAGGAATAGTAGTATGTTTAGCAAGGGTAGAAATAGCCCCATCAACTTTAGGGATTTTGTCCCAAAACTCTAATCTGTCGGACGGCACAGGATATAATTGCTTAAAACGTTTAGAGGGAGTAAATGAATTACCCAAATTATTCCATTCTCTGGAAATTACTTCAGAAATAGCACCAGGAACAGGAAAAACTTCTGGAATAACCACAGGAGATTTAAAGACCTTGTCTAAACGTTTAGATTTAGTATCAAGAGGACCAGAATCCTCAATTTCTAAAGCAATTAAAACTTCTTTAAGTAAAGAACGAATAAATTCCATTTTAAATAAATATGAAGATTTATCAGCATCAACCTCTGAGACAGAATCCTCTGAACCAGAAGAATCATTAGAATCAGAATGATGATGTTCATTTAAAAATTCATCTGGATAACGAGAAGTTTTAAAAGATTTTTTGTGTTTACTAGAAGGAGGAATAACAGACATAGCCTTCTTAATGGATTCAGAAACAAAATCTCTTATGTTATCAGGAACACTCTGAACATTAGATGTTGTTGGAACTGCAACAGGTAATGGTACTTTACTAAAGGAAATATTATCTGCATTAACAAGTTTGTCATGACATTTAATACAAACAACAGCTGGAGGAACAGCTACCAAAAGTTTACAGCAGATGCACTTAGCTTTGGTAGTTCCAGCACCAGACAGCGATTTTCCTGAAGTATCTTCTGACTCAGATGCAACGTGAGACATCTTGCAATATGTAAGAGAAAAAACAACATATAAAGCAAAATTGATCAAATTCCTTAAATGACAGTTTCAGGAATGGGAAAAAATGCCAAAGAACAAGCTTCTAGCAACCAGAAGCAAAGAAAAATGAGACTTAAATAATGTGGAGAAAAAAGCGACGCCCCTATTTTTGCTTTTGGCGCCAAAATGACGCCACATCCGGAACGCCGACATTTTTGGCGCAAAAGAACGTCAAAAAATGACGCAACTTCCGGCGACACGTATGACGCCGGAAACAGAAAAGATTTTTTGCAACAAAAAAGTCCGCGCCAAGAATGACGCAATAAAATGAAGCATTTTCAGCCCCCGCGAGCCTAACAGCCCACAGGGAAAAAGTCAAATTTTTAAGGTAAGAAAAATGATTGATTCAAATGCATTATCCCAAATATGAAACTGACTGTCTGAAAAAAAGGAATGTTGAACATTCTGAGTCAAGGCAAATAAATGTTTGAAAACATATATTTAGAACTTTAAAAAAGTGCCCAACCATAGCTTTAGAGTGTCACAGAAAATAAGACTTACTTACCCCAGGACACTCATCTACATGTTGTAGAAAGCCAAACCAGTACTGAAACGAAAATCAGCAGAGGTAATGGTATATATAAGAGTATATCGTCGATCTGAAAAGGGAGGTAAGAGATGAATCTCTACGACCGATAACAGAGAACCTATGAAATAGACCCCGTAGAAGGAGATCACTGAATTCAAACAGGCAATACTCTCTTCACATCCCTCTGACATTCACTGCACGCTGAGAGGAAAACCGGGCTCCAACCTGCTGCGGAGCGCATATCAACGTAGAATCTAGCACAAACTTACTTCACCACCTCCATAGGAGGCAAAGTTTGTAAAACTGATTTGTGGGTGTGGTGAGGGGTGTATTTATAGGCATTTTGAGGTTTGGGAAACTTTGCCCCTCCTGGTAGGAATGTATATCCCATACGTCACTAGCTCATGGACTCTTGCTAATTACATGAAAGAAAATAAGACTTACTTACCCCAGGACACTCATCTACATATAGTAGATAACCAAACCAGTACTGAAACGAGAATCAGTAGAGGTAATGGTATATAAGAGTATATCGTCGATCTGAAAAGGGAGGTAGGAGAAGAAATCTCTACGACCGATAACAGAGAACCTATGAAATAGATCCCCTAGAGGAAGACCATTGTATTCAAATAGGCAATACTCCCTTTACATCCCTCTGACATTCACTGCACTCTGAGAGGAAAACCGGGCTTCAGCCTGCTGCGAAGTGCATATCAACGTAGAATCTAGCACAAACTTACTTCACCACCTCCATGGGAGGCAAAGTTTGTAAAACTGAATTGTGGGTGTGGTGAGGGGTGTATTTATAGGCATTTTAAGGTTTGGGAAACTTTGCCCCTACTGGTAGGAATGTATATCCCATACGTCACTAGCTCATGGACTCTTGCTAATTACATGAAAGAAATAAGTATTGTCTATAATGGACTTTAGTATTGTTTATATTCTCACAGTGCGGTTACGTTTTTATTATTTCCCTGATGGTGCTGATCACTCGACTGAAGATGTAGATATGGGGCTTACCCCTAATGGGGATTATGATTGCACTATGTTTATTTATGTATAACATATTTGACTATTGATTAACTTTATAAACACTTGGTGTTCGTTACATCCAATCAGATGTCATTTGTGTGTGTGTGTGTAGGGGGGGGGGGTTACATAGACGGCCAGGATTGGCTGTTCTCTTAGGGGAGAGTTCTAGAGAACGTTTAAAAGGGTCATTTTGTACACTTACTGTTTTTCAGAGGAAAGGACTGGTTTGTCCCGAAACGTCACATGAAATAAAAGTTTTTTTGTTGCTACAGACGTCTCCAGACCAGTGCGTGCTTACCATCACAAACTTTGTATTTTCTTATAGCACCCTGGCAGTTATCTACGGATAGTGGGAGTGCATACACACCATTTGCTTTGTGTATATATATATATATATATATATATATATATATGTTCAGAACCCTGCATTTATGTGTTTAAGTTAACCAAACTGCTTTCCTGTGATTCTCCAATATTTGCCACAACAGTAATTAATGCTCTAACTTGCAACTTGCCTATTACCCGAGCTGCACTGCTTATTAGTCTGGTATCTTCTCCAACTAATATTGTGTACTGTGAACCCTGAAAGAACTCCTAGCAACTATGAATCACAGTATCTATTATGTGTTTCCTTTAAAACCTGAATATGTTGCAAAGATATGTTTTACACTTCATGAACTCAGCATAAACTCTTTGGAACTATGAATCACAGAATCACAACTATCCACGTCCAGGATAAACTCCCCTGGTCAGGGGTCGGTGTCTCCAATTCCCTACAACGGCCCAGAGTGTCTGACTCCTGAGCAGTTATACACTGGTTCTTGACAACTACTGTGTGTGTGTAACCCCTGCAAAGGAAAGGGGTTAAAACACACAGTAAAGGTACCATTTGGGACCTGCAGAGCATTGCAGGTCCTAAGCAGAAATCACTGCTGATGCAATCAGCAGGGCTAGTCACACAATGCAGATGACTGGATCAGCAGTGGTTTCTACTCAGGACCAGCAATGCAATGCAAGTTGAAATGTGACCATTGATAAAATAAATTATTTCCCATTTGGAAACGATACTGTTTCCCAAATGTATATTGTCATAGTAGCCAGCAAGCCAGATATTAGTGGTAGGAACTGAAACAGAAATACTTTATTTACCACACAACGCAATAAGGTGCCCATATTATGTGACTGACTTAAACAACTACCTTAAACTTAATTATGCCTCCCTTTTAGTGATTATTATTTTCAGGTAACAAGTCATACATCCTTATTCAACCTTTTAATATGTGCTGGTTTACGAACCTAAATCTGACAATAAATAAATATTTGCTGGTTTCTAAGTATTTATAAGCCAATAAATGTATCACAACCCAAAATAATTTTTTACATTTTTTTAAATGTGCTTTTTATCTCTTTTGCAACAAGACAGGAAATTTAACAAGCTCTTGAGCACTCTTTCTTTTTCCATATATTTTCTATAAAAAAATTAGTGTTAAAATCAATCAGGTCCTTTGTCCAGAAGTAGTGGGAATGTCCTTAAAACTGATGCGCTTTATAAATTACAGTGGTTCTGTACATAATTACATTCAGCTCATGGAGGAAAGTTGATGCAGCGGCCGGGACACCATTTACACAATGGAATAGTTTAGTTTGGCTCAAAGGAAATCCATCTAACCTAATTTCAGCCATATGTGCTTAGGTTAATGTGCCCCTCATCAGAGGCTACAAATGTTCACATTATTGCATGAGTTTTGGTTCTATAAGACGAAAACACAGGTACTGAAATAACATACTGAACACTGAACACAGGGAGTAAGAGAGGCATGTTCCCACCATAGATAGGAGGGAATGCTACATCCAGTGTCACAGTAAGAGGTAAATGTTCATTAGTTATATACTTGGCAGGAGTCATCTCCTTCCATGTACTAAAGAGCAGCCCTGGTTGCTGGGTGATGGTTGGAAGACTCAGCCCTCAGGTGCTTCCAGTCCATGGTTCAGAAGGAAGACACAAGCACTCTAGCACCTTTCTGAATGAAAGTAATTAGACAATTCCATTCCGTCTCACATATTGTATGCCACATAAATTGGATCCAGCTGATCTGCCAGGAAACCATCCCGTAAGTGCATACGCTGCTTCTCTCCCCGTGAGTTGATAGGAATGACACCAGGGTCCACAATCACAACAACTCCGACAATAAGGTAGTGTTCTTCCAAGACTGCATTTGTCACCAGGGCAATAAGGTCCAGTGCTTCTTGCTCAGGACCATCTAGTTCCAACACAACCACCAGCAGGTTAGTCCATGTGAAGACAGCACTGTGGAGAGGTGCAAAAACAAAATTAATGGTTACCTGATAAATGTCTTTCTTTCCTGGTATGGTGAGTCCACAACGTCATTCAATTACTAGTGGGAATATCACTCCTGGCCAGCAGGAGGAGGCAAAGAGCACCACAGCAAAGCTGTTAAGTGTTACTCTCCTACCCATAATCCCCATTCATTTGACCAAAGGGAAATGGAAAAGGAATAACACAAAGGTGTAAAGGTGACAGAAGTTTAGTCAAAAATAGCTCTTAATAAAAGGGTGGGGTCGTGGACTCTCCTATCTGGAAAGAAATTTATCAGGTAAGCATACATTTTGTTTTCTTTCCTATGATATTGAGAGTCCACGACGTCATTCAATTACTAGTGGGAACCAATACCCAAGCTAGAGGACACAGAATGAACAGGGAGGGAGAACAAAACAGGCAGACCTAATTCGAAGGCACCACCGCTTGAAGAACCTTTTTTACTAAAAGAGGCCTCAGCCTAGGCAAAAGTATCAAATTTGGAAAATTTGGAAAAAGTATGCAGAAAGGACCAAGTTGCAGCCTTGCAAATCTGTTCCACAGAACCTTCATTTTTGAAACCCCAAGAAGAAGAGACAGCCCAAGTGGAATGAGCTGTCCAGCAGTCTCATAAGTAAAACGAATCATACTAATCAACCAGAGGGAAAGAGAAGTAGAAGTAGCCATCTGACCCGTACGCTTTCCTGAGAAACAAACAAACAAGGCAGAAGACTGGCGAAAATCCTTAGTCGCCTGCCCAGAGGCAGAACTTTTTTCATTTTCTGTGATGAGAATTGTTTTAGTGAAAATTTTTCTGCAGTGTCTCTAAGGAACAGGTGTTGCTGTGTTTGTTGCCCTTACTCGGTGTTCATGAGGACAGATTCATGTACAGCCTCGCTGATGTCTGCTGTACGTTCCCACAGTGTCAGTCTGCCTGGGAACCTGCTCTACTGTACTGCTGGGGTCTATATGCTTATTTTGGAGGGACTGCTGCTCCATGCTTATACTGCTGATGTTTAATATATGCTTCCTAAAGGATGGCACTTAGAAATAAATGTGTGTGTATATGTGTATATATATATTTATATATATATATATATATATATATATATATATACACAAACACATATACATACATACACACACACTGTATATTATTTATTTATTACAACCTCAGAGTTGATTCCAGTAAAGAGATCTTAAAAAAAAAAAAACACACACACCAGACACACCATATATACACACACACACCATATACATACACACACACACACACACACATATACCATATACAGGGAGTGCAGAATTATTAGGCAAATGAGTATTTTGACCACATCATCCTCTTTATGCATGTTGTCTTACTCCAAGCTGTATAGGCTCGAAAGCCTACTACCAATTAAGCATATTAGGTGATGTGCATCTCTGTAATGAGAAGGGGTGTGGTCTAATGACATCAACACCCTATATCAGGTGTGCATAATTATTAGGCAACTTCCTTTCCTTTGGCCAAATGGGTCAAAAGAAGGACTTGACAGGCTCAGAAAAGTAAAAAATAGTGAGATATCTTGCAGAGGGATGCAGCACTCTTAAAATTGCAAAGCTTCTGAAGCGTGATCATCGAACAATCAAGCGTTTCATTCAAAATAGTCAACAGGGTCGCAAGAAGCGTGTGGAAAAACCAAGGCGCAAAATAACTGCCCATGAACTGAGAAAAGTCAAGCGTGCAGCTGCCAAGATGCCACTTGCCACCAGTTTGGCCATATTTCAGAGCTGCAACATCACTGGAGTGCCCAAAAGCACAAGGTGTGCAATACTCAGAGACATGGCCAAGGTAAGAAAGGCTGAAAGACGACCACCACTGAACAAGACACACAAGCTGAAACGTCAAGACTGGGCCAAGAAATATCTCAAGACTGATTTTTCTAAGGTTTTATGGACTGATGAAATGAGAGTGAGTCTTGATGGGCCAGATGGATGGGCCCGTGGCTGGATTGGTAAAGGGCAGAGAGCTCCAGTCCGACTCAGACGCCAGCAAGGTGGAGGTGGAGTACTGGTTTGGGCTGGTATCATCAAAGATGAGCTTGTGGGGCCTTTTCGGGTTGAGGATGGAGTCAAGCTCAACTCCCAGTCCTACTGCCAGTTTCTGGAAGACACCTTCTTCAAGCAGTGGTACAGGAAGAAGTCTGCATCCTTCAAGAAAAACATGATTTTCATGCAGGACAATGCTCCATCACACGCGTCCAAGTACTCCAAAGCGTGGCTGGCAAGAAAGGGTATAAAAGAAGAAAATCTAATGACATGGCCTCCTTGTTCACCTGATCTGAACCCCATTGAGAACCTGTGGTCCATCATCAAATGTGAGATTTACAAGGAGGGAAAACAGTACACCTCTCTGAACAGTGTCTGGGAGGCTGTGGTTGCTGCTGCACGCAATGTTGATGGTGAACAGATCAAAACACTGACAGAATCCATGGATGGCAGGCTTTTGAGTGTCCTTGCAAAGAAAGGTGGCTATATTGGTCACTGATTTGTTTTTGTTTTGTTTTTGAATGTCAGAAATGTATATTTGTGAATGTTGAGATGTTATATTGGTTTCACTGGTAAAAATAAATAATTGAAATGGGTATATATTTGTTTTTTGTTAAGTTGCCTAATAATTATGCACAGTAATAGTCACCTGTACACACAGATATCCCCCTAAAATAGCTATAACTAAAAACAAACTAAAAACTACTTCCAAAACTATTCAGCTTTGATATTAATGAGTTTTTTGGGTTCATTGAGAACATGGTTGTTGTTCAATAATAAAATTAATCCTCAAAAATACAACTTGCCTAATAATTCTGCACTCCCTGTATACACACACACACCCCCCATATACACACACACACAACATATATACACACACACACCATATATATATATACACACACACAACATATATACACACACACACACCATATATACACCCCTCCCATATACACACACACAACATATATACACACACACAACATATATACACACACACAACATATATACACACACACCACATACACACACACACACAACATATACACACATACACACAACATATACACACATACACACAACATATACACACACACACACCATATATACACACACACAACATACACACACACACACACACACAACACACACACACAACATATACCCACACACACAACATATACACACACCATACACACAAACCATACACACACACACTTATTAAAGAACAAAAAAAAAATCTAAGTATTTTGGTTGGCTCCTACACTCCTAGAATAAATTAGCTTGAACATCTGGCACATGCAGATCTCATTTTAAGAACGAGAGTACCCTTAGGCTTTAATATTGATTCAGACATCATTAATGTCTGGACGTAGAACTTTAGATCCATGAGGTTATTTTTGTTAGACATTGTTTATTTAAGTACCCATATTTATGGGGTCATATAGTAAATAAGTTGATAAAGATACTAATTGATAGCTCTTGCCATTTTTGTTGTTGCTTTCACTTTTTTCATTTTTTGTTCAGCCATAGGGAGATCAGGACAATAGGGTTGACTCAATGTTTGATGTGAGATTTGACTGAAGGGTGTTAACGTAAGTCTAATTTTTGGCTTTATCTGTTCACCCTCTCTCCAACACCACTAAAAGTTGAGGGCCTTGTTGTTCTCTTCCCAGGGGCTTAGCAATAATAATGATGTGTAAAGCAATAATGATGATTTTTCTTTATGATTATTTGAATAAGGGAGTTGACGCTATCCAGTATTAATACCTCTCTTGAAGAGGTTATATATTGTCACATGTAACTGTATGATTAACAGTATAAGCAACTTTACAACCTATATATTAAGAAATATGTTTTATGGCAATTTACTATTTTTGTGCTCTAATCATGTTAAAACTGGAGGTCTGATTAATTTCATTTTTCTATTTTTAACTACATTTTAGAGTATGATAAAATAAAGAGGTGTTGTTAATATTGGTTTAAGAATCGTTTACCAATACATATAAAGGAAGGTGATCTATTGGTATCTATCATTACAAGTAATACATGATTTGAGCTCTTAAAACAAAATATTATAATATTATCTGGTATATAGGGTGTTTTTATTACACCAGTCTGTTTATTGACATTCTTTGTATTATCATGTCTACCATTATTAACAACAATTTTTTCTAGGGGTTAAAAATCCAGAGGGAGTTCCCACAGTTTCATCCATCAATTGTTCAATCAATCAATCAATCAATCAACCTATCAGCTTAGACCTTAGGGTATATACATGCTTAGCATTATATGTTATACAGGTCACAGATGAAGGCGTGAGCCGAAACGCGTCTGACCATTCCTGCCTACATGTAGTTTTTTTTATTATACTTTTTATCTTTCCATGTCGACCACAATAAAGGTGCTTTTTGTTTTGCAACTTTTTCGCCTGAGACCCGCTTTTTTTGTATATACATCTGGCACATCCGCCAGACGCTTGTGTAACAAAATAGATAATGCAGAAATCTGACCTTTCAGAGAACTGACTGACAACCCTTTCTCCAGACCTTCCTGGAGAAAAGACAAAATTTGAGGAATCCTGACCCTACTCCAAGAGTAGGCCTTAGATTCACACCAATAAAAGGTATTTACGCCATACCTCATGGTAAATTTTTCCAGTAACAGGCTTGCAAAACTGGATCATGGTCTCAATGACCGACTCAGAAAATCCCCTCTTAGACCGAACTAAGCGTTTAAACTCCAAGCAGTCAGCTTCAGAAAAAAAACGAGATTTGGATGGAGGAATGGACCCTAAGTTAGAAAGTCCTTCCTCAGAGGCAACCTCCAAGGCGGCCGAGATCACATCATCACTAGGTCTGCATAGCAGATCCTGCGAGGCCATGCAGGAGCAATTAAAATTACAGATGCTCTCAATGTTTGATACAAGCAATAACTCGTGGAAGGAGCGCAAACGGAGGAAACCGGTATGCTAGACCGAAATCCCAAGGAACCGCCAGAGCATCTATCAAAACGCAAACACAATCACCCAGGAAGGTCTCCGGAAGCATGTGCCCTGAGACAAATGGTCCTGAGAAAGTCACCCCAAGAGACAGATCAGAATGGTCTCCAATCCATTGTCTGAGCATGCATAATTGCAGAGCTCTCAAATGGAATCGAGCAAAGGGAATGATGTCCATGGAAGCGACCAACAGACCAATTACCTCCATATATTGAGCCACTGATGGCCGAACAGTAGACTGAAGAGAGAGGCAAGAGGAGAGAATTTTGGATTTTCTGACCTCTGCAATAACAATTTTCATAGATAGGGAATCTATTATGGTTCCTAAGAAACCCACCATTGTAGCTGAAACAAGGGAACTCTTTTCCAGATTCACTTTCCAACCGTGGGAAGGTAGAAAAGACAACACGATCTCTGTATGAGAGTTTGCTTGTTGCAAAGATGGTGCCTAAACCAATATATCGTCCATGAAAAGCGCCATTGCAATTCCCCGAGACCTGATACCTGCCAAGAGAGCCACAGAACCTTTTTAGGTCTAAAATGGATCGAAAAGTTCCCTCTTTTTTGGGAACCACGAACAGATTTGAATAGAATCCTAGACCCTGTTCCCTTACTGGAACTGGAACAATCACTCCCAGGGAGGAAAGGTCCTGAACGCAGTTCAAGAATGCCTCTCTTTTTACCTGGTCTGCAGATAATCTTGAGAGGTTGAATCTGCCCCTGGGAGGGAAAGTTTTGAATTCTATTTTGTAACCCTGAGATACTATGTCCACAGCCCAAGGATCTGAGACATCTAGTCTCCACGCTTGACAAAACAGGGAAAGTCTGCCCCCAACTTGATCCAATCCCGGACCAGGGGCCGACCCTTCATGCTGACTTAGACTCAGCTGAGGGTTTCTTTGATTGCTTCCCTTTTCGAAGACTGATTGGGCTTCCAAGAAGACTTGGACTGCTCCTGCTTGGAAGAGGAAGACTTTTGACCTTTGAAGTTACGAAAGGAACGAAAATTACTTTGACGTCCTTTGAGTCTGTTCTTCTTGTCTTGCGGTAGAAAAGACCCTTTTCCACCAGTAATATCAGAAATTATTTCTGCCAGACCAGGTCCTAACAAGGTCTTACCCTTGTAAGGAAGCACCAGAAGCTTGGACTTAGAGGTAACATAAGCTGACCAAGATTTTAGCCACAATGCCCAACGGGCTAGGACAGAGAAGCAAGACATCTTGGCTCCCAGTCTAATAACTTGCATGTTAGCATCAGAAATAAAGGAATTGGCTATTTTGAGAGCCTTAATCCTATCTTTTATCTCCTCCAACGGAGTCTCTACTAAAATTGATTCAGACAAGGTGTCGCACCAATAAGATGCCACACTTGCTACTGTGGCAATACAAACTGCAAGTTGCCATTGAAGACCTTGATGAACATACATCTTCTTTAAATAAGTTTCCAGTTTTTTGTCCATGGGATCCTTAAAGGAGCAGCTATCCTCTATAGGGATCGTAGTTCTCTTAGCCAGAGTAGAAATAGCCCCTTCTACTTTAGGCACTGTGCGCCAAGAATCTTTAATGGAGTCAGCAACAGGAAACATCTTTTTCTTCTCCCATTCCTGTGAAATAATCTCCATCACACGGTCTGGGACAGGAAAAACTTCCACAGAGGAAAGAACATCATAGTATTTATTAATTTTACTAGACTTGTAAGGGTTGACGACGACAGAAGTATCAGAGTTGTTCAAAGTAGCCAATACCCCCTTTAACAGTATACAAAGGTGTTCAAGCTTAAATCTAAAGTTTACTTCTTCAGTACTGGATGAAGGAATAATACTGTTCGAATCTGAGATTTCACCCTCAGAGGCTACCGACGTATCCTCCTCATCAGACTTATGAGGGAGGGCAACCTGCGAAGCAGTAGGTGGAACAGAAACCTTACTATCTGAATGTTTAATTTTCCTCTTGCGTTTTCCTAGCATAGGAAAAGCAGATAATGCCGCAGATACCACAGAAGATACCTGTGCAGCAAAATCTGCAGGCAAATACACTCCTCCAGGAGGCTGAGAGGAACTGCAGGGCACTGTATGTGATGCCATAGAGGCTTGGGACGTTTGAGGAGAAAGCTGTGGCATTGCCTGAACAGCATCATCCTGAGAGACATTGGGCTCAGAGGGCAACAATGTATCTTTCCACAACAAGCATTTGTCAAATGACACAGAGTCTTGGTCCATGTCCATAATACTAAATAAAAAATTCCCCAAATTGTAGAAATTTTTTAAATACACTGTCACTTTATGAATGTTTAATACCACATATGCTTAACGTTATGCAAAAAATCTTTAAAATAATAAACCAATCAGGCCCCCTACACCTCAGACAGGCTGAGGTGCCTTACCGTAAGACTTATACACAATTTGGCTGATAGAAGTCTCTAAAATGATCATATAGTAGATGGACACTGAAGAGACTGAATTTAAATGATGCTGCTCAGCTCCGTGAATATCCGACAGCAGATAGAAGTCACATGACCGACAGAGAGAGGAAACTACGCAGCAAGTAAAAGGTGCGCGTTTCCCTCTGCCTACAACACCAGAGCTTAATTTACACAAACGCTCAAGCAGCCTGTCAGTTAGCCTGTTCTAGCTAAGCAAGCAAAGAAAACCAACTGAAAAATTTTAAGTTTATATATAAATCCCTGTATACAACATAAGCCAAACGCATACTAATAAAGTATTTCAACAAAATTAGCCCAAAGAGGAAAAACCTCCCAATAAAGGGTAGATTAACCCCTAGTATCAACATACATAATGTGCCTGCCCACTGCCAAAGAAAATCCTGTATAAAGGATTTTAAAAATATCCCCATCTACTGCATATGACATTCTTCTGAATTGCAAAGTCTCCAAGACCTAGAAGACAAAAGCACTTACCTGCAGTCTAGCTGTCCGGCAGGAAGACAGCTTACAAGGCGTGAAAGGACACATACTCCATACAGAGACCTGTAGAAAAATAAAGAACAGAGTAACCAACTCTGGCTTTCTGTACCATGGGCAAAAATGTGTTAGGAAAGCAAGGACTACCTCACAACTTCATAACTGCTTAAAAGGCACCACTACTCTACTGAAGAGACTGATGTGGAGTAATCTAAACCCAAATCCTTGCTTGCAGGGAAAAGTACCCGAAAAAGGAATTCATTTCTTGAGACACCAAAATTCACCTCCTCCATTGACAGAGGCAAAGAGAATGACTGGGGATTATGGGTAGGGGAGTGACACTTAACAGCTTTGTTGTGGTGCTCTTTGCCTCCTCCTGCTGACCAGGAGTGATATTCCGACCAGAAATTGAATGACGTCGTCAACTCTCCATATCTTAGGAAAGAAAATACCATTATAGGAACATTACATTTTACATGCCTTTTTTGTTGTTGTTGTTGCATCTGAGAAAATATTTCAATAAACATTATATATATATATATATATATATATATATATATATATATATATATATATTTTTTTTTTTTAAAGTTCCTCCCCTGAATAAAACTACTTTCTATTAACATGCTGATGGAGATGTGTATCAGTTTTTTAAAAGACCTGTCCTTTGGGACGAGTTTTGTATATTCTAGGTTTTTTCAATGTTTTTTTTCATGCATGTTTAAATTGTTGCTCTTTCATTTGAAAGATAGAATTATTTTTGTTTTAATGTCCTTCTATTACTCATTCAACTATTCAATCTACTGGCAACAATATAACAATATAAATTGTGAGTATGTTTCCTCTATAGCATGGGCCGCCAACCTTTCGGACCTCAGGGACCACTAAACTCACAATTTTAAATCCCGTGGACCACTAACATGATTTTTTTTAAAAGGTACAAACCTGTATAGTATATATATATATATAATAATCATAGCTAAGTTTACATTATGTATATATTTACACATTTTTAAGAATAATTTTTTGGAATTAACGAACTTAATAACAGAACTGAGAGAATACTTCCAAATGACAGATGAAGGGTGAGTGCCAACTTTTGAGCTGGAAACAGAGGCAGAAAGTGAAAAAAAAGAACTATGTTTAAAAGGACCACAAGACTTCCAAGTCACCTCCCCAGTTAGGAATTATTCAAAGCTACTTATGATCATGGTCAGACATTGGAGTCATAAATTAAGTTTATATCAGAAAGCTCTTAATATGGATGTGAGCTAACCACGACTGATGTTACTGGCAATTACAATAATACTGGTGGGATATGGCAGATCTGCTGGATGGTAATTACTGGAATTCAGGTGGAATGGCTTTATGTGCTGGAGAATTATTAGAATGAAAAATAATTAATATTTAATTTAAAAAAAAGAAGATGTATGGGAGGAAGACAAACAGTGATGTAAGTCCATATGAAGGAATTAGGAAAACTACTACAAATAGACAGGTAAAAGGGAAGAAAATAAATTAAATATGAGAAAAAACATTTTTAAGATTTTCTTTATTTATATACTTTAACTCCACTCCTTTTTTAAGCCAAGACTATACTAACCTTTGCTGGCTTTAGAATGGAATCATCTTCCTCGGAACAGCGCGCCAAGTGGGAGGAGTTAAAAATACAATCTAGCTACGCAAGTTGTGCAGAACTACGCAATGTGCGTAGGGAAATTGTAATTTAACTCCTCCGTCGGTTTTCACTGATGTCCAGCCAGGCACTGTAGGGAGTTGCGGCACAACATGGGTAACACCATCAGAGGAGATTCATTCTTTCTTGATGGTGTCAAGGACCACCAAAATCTTCTTGTGGACCACCAGTGGTCCATGGACCACTGGTTGGTGACCGCTGCTCTATAGACTATAACTGTCCATGCTCACATTTTAAACTTTTATTTTTTGTAAAGATTTGATTTGAAAAATTAAAATTTTTACTCTTAAAATATTGCTGACAAATTTATGAGCACATACAGTTAGGTCCGTAAATAATTGGTCAGTGACACAATTTTCATAATTATGGCTCTGTATGCCACCACAATGGATTTGAAATGAAACAACCAAGATGCAATTGAAGCACATACTATTGTATGAAACGTTTAGGAATTGCAACCATTTTCATACACAGTCCCCTTATTCCAGGGGCTCAAATGTAATTGGACAAATTAACACAATCATAAATAAAATGTAAATTTTTTATATTTTGTTGAGAATCCGTTGCAGGCAATGACTGCTTGAAGTCTGAAACGCATGGACATCACCAAACACTGGGTTTCCTCCTTTGTGATGCTTTGTCAGGTCTTTACTGTAGCTGTCTTCAGTTTTTGTTTCTTCATGGGTCTTCTTGCCTTAAGTTTTGTCTTCAGCAAGTGAAATGCATGCTCGATCGGGTTGAGATCAGGCAATTGACTTGGCCAATGCAGAATATTCCACTCCTGGGTTGCTTTTGCAGTATGTTTTGGGTTTTTGTCCATCTGTAAAATGAACGTGCAATCCACTCATCTTTGCTGAATTTGGCTGAATCTGAGCAGACAATATATCCCTATACACTTTGAAATTCATCCGGCTGGTTCTGTCTTCTGTTACATCATCAATAAAACACTAGTGACCCAGTGCCATTGGAAGCCATGCATGCCCATGGCATTATACTGCCTCCACCGTGTTTTACAGATAATGTGGTATGCTTCGAATCAAAAGCCGTTTCCAAGCTTTCTCCATAATTTTTTCTTCCCATCATTCTGGTACAAGTTGATCTTAGTTTCAACTGGGCTGGCTTTTTTAGATATTTTTTGGGCAAAGTCTAATTTGGCTTTTCTATTCTTGAGGCTTATGAATGGTTTGTACTTTGTGGTGAACCCTCTGTATTTGCTCTTGTGAAGTCAATCTCTTTATTGTACACTTGGATAATGATATGCCTACTTCTTGGAGAGTGTTCTTCACTTGGCTGGATGTTGAGAAGGGTTTTTCTTAACCATGGAAAGGATCCTATGATCATCCTCCACTGTTGTCTTCCATGGATGTCCAAGTCTTTTTGTGCTGAGGAGCTCACCAGTGCGTTATTTTTTTTCTTATAATGTACCAAACTGTTGATTTAGCCACTCCTAATGTTCCTGCTATATATTTTTTTTGCAGCCTAAGGATGGCCTGTTTCACTTGCATTGAGAGTGCATTTGAATGCATGTTGTGAATATACTTCAAAAGCTTCCAAATGAGAATGCCACACCTGGAATCAACTCCAGACCTTTTACCTGCTAAATTGATGATGAAATAACGAAGGAATAGCCCACACCTGTCCATGAAACAGCTTTTGAGTCCCTTGAAAAAGAGTGGGCTACATATTAAAGAGCTGCAATTTCTAAACCCTTCCTCCAATTTGGATGTGAATACCCTCAAATTAAAGCAGAAAGACTGCACTTTAAGCCCATATTCATTATTTAACTGTAACTTGAATTTATTTTGGTAAACAGCTGAAACAACAAAACATGTGTCAGTGTCCAATTAGTTACGGACCTAACTGTAGCTTAGCAAGTGCTAATGACTTTACTAGTTTTACTCTACTCACCATTCTGCTATGTTTTTGTGAGAACGAGTCACAGACGTTTCTATGTCGATGGGATGGTACCTCATTCCCCTCAACTCCAATGTCTCATCCAGAGAGCCCACAACATACAAAGCATCATGTCTTTCTGTAAGAAAAGAAATAAAAACACAGATTCCATGAAGTTTAATTAACTATATGCATTTTTTCAGATCACAAGTCCAAATCAGAGTATTAAAGGCTTATAGTATATGAAGTGATAACTACAAAGTACATCACTGATTTTCATTGGGTTAACCAAACTTAACAACTAGACATCTCACATGTGAGGAGTGTGACAGCTCTGTTTACTGTGCTGCTATTGTTACATAAACTAAACTTTCATAAATGTATTTTAATTGAATTCATCATTTCACATTCTTCAAGAATAAGAGATCCACACCACAGTAATATATATGCAGCAACCAATTACTACTAAGGTCGAAGTGCAATGGTAATGTTCATTTAAAAACATAAATTATGCTTACCTGATAATTTAAGAGTCTACAGCTTCATTCATTACTTTTGGGAATAAAGAACCTGGACACCAGGAGGAGTCAAAGACACCCCAGCTAAAGGCTTAAATACTGCCCCCATTCCCCTCATCCCCCAGTCATTCTGCAGAGGGAACAAGGAACAGTAGAAGAAATATCAGGGTATAAATGGTACCAGAAGATAAATTAAATTTAGGTCTGCCCACCAGAGTTACGGGCGGGAGCCGTGGACTTTCCTCCCCACGATGGAAATGAAATTATCAGGTAAGCATAATTTATGTTTTCCATCTAAAGGGGAGGAGAGTCCACGGCTTCATTCATTACTTTTGGAAAACATATACCCAAGCTTTAGAGGACACTGAATGAAACTGGGAGGGTAAGAAGGCGGACCCTAATCTGAGGGCCCCACAGCCTGTAAAACCTCTCTCCCAAAAACAGCTTCCGTAGAAGCAAACACGTCAAATTTATAAAACTTTGTAAAAGTGCGTAAGGAGGACCAGCCAAGCGAATCAAACTCCTCAACCAAAAACAGAAAGAAGTAGAAGAGGACCTCTGCCCCTTGCGCTTCCTGGAATACACCACAAAGAGATGTAGACTGTCTAAAATCCTTTGTAGCCTGAAGATAGAACTTCAAGGCATGAACCACATCCAGATTATGAAATAACCTCTCCTTAGAAGACAAAGGTTAGAACACAAAGAAGGAACAATTATTTCCTGATTGATGTTACGGTTAGACACCACTTTGGGAAGAAACCCCAAATTGGTGCGAAGAACCACCTTATCCTCATGAAAAACCAGGTAAGAAGGCTCGAATTGCAAGCTCAGATACTCTGCATGCCGATGCAATAGCCAACAGGTAGAGAACCTTCCAGGATAGAATCTTAATGTCAATGGAATGCATAGGCTCAAACGGAACCCTCTGCAATACCTTAAGGACCAAGTTTAAGCTCCACGGGGAGCAGACTGCCTAAAGACAGGCCTTATTCTAGACAGAGCATGAACAAAAGATTAAATGTCAGGAAGCTCAACAACAAGACTGATAATGCCGAAATCTATCCCTTTAAGGAACTAGCGGCAAGACCCTTCTCCAACCTCTCCTAGAGAAAGGACAGAATCCTGGATACCTTCACCTTTTGCCAAGGATATCCATGCTTCTCACACCAGGACAAGTAAGTCCTCCACACCTTATGGTAGATGCCACGAGTGACTGGCTTCCTTGCCTGAACTAGAGTGTCAATCACACTTTCAGAAAAACCTCTCTTGGCTAAGACTAAGCATTTAATCTCCACACAGTCAGCCTCAGAGAAACGAGATTTTGATGTTGAAAGGGGCCCTGTTCCAGCAGATCCCTGCAACAGGGTAACCTCCATGGCGGAGAGGATGACATCCCGACCAAATCCGCAAACCACGTCCTCCCCGGCCACAATGGAGAAATAAGGATGGCCGAAGCTCGCTTCTCTGTTTGATGTGTGCCACTACACAAGGTAGAAGTGGTAACGGTGGAAAAATGTAAGCTAGGCTGAATCCCCAAGGCACCGCTAAGGCATCTATCAGCTCTGCCTGGGGATCCCTCGATCGCGACCCATATTGGGGTAGCTTGCAATTGAGTCTGGACTCCATGAGATCTATCTCCGGTGTTCCCCATCTGAGACAAATCTCCGCAAAGACTTTGGGGTGAAGAGACCATTACCCGGGTGGAAGGATTGCCTGCTGAGAAAGTCCACTTCCCAGTTGTCCACACCTGGAATGTGTATCGCTGAGAGCGAGCAGCTGTGGGACTCTGCCCACTCCAAAATCTGAGACACCTCATCATTGCTAGGGAGCTCCTCGTACCCCCCTGATGGTTGATGTAAGCCACCGAGGTAAAGTTGTCAGTCTGGAATCTGATGAAGCTGAACGACCCTAGAGGAGCATTGTAGATTGCTCGAAGTTCCAGAATAATTATTGGAAGGAGAGACTCCTCCCGGGTCCATTTTCCTTGTGCTATCCTGGCACCTCAAACAGCTCCCCATCCTGTGAGACTCGCGTCCGTGGGCACAATTTCCCAGGACAGTCTCAAGAAGGATGTCCCCAGGGACAGATGCTCCGGACGGATCCACCAAGAGAGGGAGTCCCTGGTCCGAGCATCCATGGATATCCACAGTGATAGATCTGAATGATCGCCGTTCCAATGTCTCAACATGCACAATTGAAGAGGTCTGAGATGGAACCTGGCGAAAGGGATGACGTCTATGCTGGAGACCATGAGCCCTATCATCTCCATACACTGAGCCACCAAAGTGCTTGAGGAGGACTGAAAAGCAAGACAGGTGGATGCAATCTTACTGCGTCGATCTGTGAGAAATATTTTCATAGACATAGAGCCTATTATCGTGCCCAGGAACTCCATTCTATTGCTGGGAACCAGGGAACTCTTTCCTGAGTTAATCTTCCAATCGTGAGATTGGAGCAAGAAAAGAAGAGCCCTCGAATGATCCTCTGCAAGGCTGAACGACGGCGCCTGGACTAGGATGTCGTCCAAATAGGGCGCCACAGCAATGCCCCTGGATCTGGCCACTGCAAGTTGTGCCCCCAAAACCTTTGTGAAGACTCTTGAGGCCGTTGCCAGACCGAAGGGAAGGGCCATAAACTGGAAGTGTTGGTCCAGAAACGCAAATCGTAGGAACTTGAAGCGGTTCCTGTGAGTTGGAACATGAAGGTAAGCATCCTTCAATTTTATTGTCGTCATGAACTGCCCCCTCTTGTACTAGAGGTAGAATAGATCTGATCATATCCATTTTGAACAATGGAGCAGCAGAAACTGGTTTAAACACTTTAGGTCCAGAATCGGGTGGAACATGCCCTCCTTCTTTGGATTTGAATAGTACCCTAGACCCCTTTCTGCTTGGGGTACGGGTACGATAACGCCTAGGGAGGAGAGATCCCTCACACATTCAAAAAAGGCCTCTCTCTTTTCCGGTCTTGAAGACAGGTTTGACAGGAGAAATCTGCTCCTGGGCGGATGGGACCTGAATCCTATCCTGTAACGCTGGGCGACCACCTCAAGAACCCCAGGGTCCCGAACGTCCTGCAACCAGGCTTCGGAGAAGAGAAAAACAATCTGCATCCTACTTGGTCCGGAGAACGGTCGGGGGCCGCCCCCTAATGCCGATTTTGTCTTGGCGGGCTTCTTGTTCTTGGACTTGTTCGAAGACTGAGCAGGCTTCCAAGTTCCCTTGGACTGATCCGCTTTTGCGGCGGGCTGCTGGCACTGGGCCTTGTATGCATGAAAGGGACAAAAAGTAGATCCTTTAGGCTTAGCCTTCTTATCCTGCGGTAGGAAAGCTCCCTTGCCTCCCGTAACTGTGGATATGATCGAATCCAATCCTGGACCAAACAGAAGCTTTCCTTGAAAAGGCCGAGACAACAGCCTCGACTTAGAGGTCATGTCCGCAGACCAAGACTTTAACCACAGAGCCCTGTGAGCTAAAACTGAGAATCCGGAAACCTTTGCGTTCAGGCGAATAATTTGCATATAGGAGTCACAAATGAAAGAATTGGCGACCCTCAACGTCTTAATTTTATCCAGTATCTCGTTGATGGAAGCCTCCTTCTCGACCATATCACAAAGGAATTCACACCAATATGTCACAGCTCCGACAACCGGTTGAAAAACAAACCCTGTGTGCTGAAACATTTTCCTTAACATATTTTCCAACTTTTTATCCATGGGATCTTTAAACGACGAACTATCCTCAAGAGGAATAGTTGTCCGCTGTGCAAGCGTGGAAATAGCATCATCCACCTTAAGGACAGTCCCCCACAGCTTGAGTTGAGAGTCCGGGACGGGGAACAGTTTCTTAAAGGAAGCAGAAGGGGAAAAGGAAGAATCTAATCGCTCCCATTCATTCTTAATGATGTTAGTCATCTTAACAGGAACCGGGAAGGTCTGAGGCACCACCCTGTCCTCGTATACCTTATCAAGCTTAGGAATCTAAGGTTCCTCCAGAAGCTTTGGTTTCGGAACCTCCAGAGTAGCCAGCACTTGCTTCAGCAAAAAGCGCAAATTCTCTCTATTCTAAACCTAAAGTCAGACTCCTCCTCCGCTGGAGGATGAGATAACCCGGACTCCGACCCAGAAGGAGCCTCCTCCGAAGAGTCGAAGTGGGCCTCGTCATCGTATAACGCCTCTAATACTTTCTATAGGTGTAGACAACCCCTTGGACGGGCCGCCATGATACGCCCTATGCTTGTGCTTAGCAGAACGTGGTAAGGCATGGATCACTTTCGATACCGCCGTTTGCAGTTCATGGCCAACAATCTCTCCCGTAGGAGTAATGGTCGGACACTGGGACAGCCCTTTATTTTTAGATGTTGCAACTTCATTAAGGCATGTGGAACAGAGTTGAGCAGGCTGATCTACAAGAACCTCCTCACAATAAACACAGGAATAAGACTTTGTTAAAGAGGGAGTACCCTCTAACGCGTCAGAGTCCTTCATAGCTTGCGCTTTTATTATGGACTAGATAAACTTAATAAACAGGCACCTTTATACCTCTAATGGCCGGGGCACTCAACAACTCCTATGGCCCGGACTACAGAAACCGTTTTATCTCCAGCGCCTCAAATCAACAGAGGAAGTGGAGACAGCACCCGGTCACATGGAATGCCTCGCAGGACCACCCCTGCACTAAAGAGAAAACGCGCCAAAACCGGCCGCACAAATACTCCCGGAAGTTAACCTGAAAGTTCCACCATTGCCAGAGCTTCATCTCGCACATAATGCAGCAATCACACAATAAACAATATCATGTATAAACCCCCCTGTTCAATAATCCCCTTACCAGGAATATTAAAGGGACATGAAAGCTAATTTTTTTCTTTCGTGATTTAGAAAGCGCATGTCATTTTAAACAACTTTCTAATTTACTTCTATTATCTAATTTGCTTCATTCTCTTGATATCACTTGCTAAAAAGCATATCTAGATATGCTCAGTAACTGCTGATTGGTTGCTGAACCTAGAGGCCTTGTGTGATTGGCTCACATATGTGCATTGCTATTTCTTCAACAAAGGATATCTAAAGAATTGAGCAAATTAGATAATAGAAGTAAATTGGAAAGTTGTTTAAAATTGCATGCCCTATCTGAATCATGAAAGTTTAATTTTGACTAGATTGTCCCTTTAACCCTTGATTCCATAAGATAAAAGGCGCCACACTGTGACCCTGTCTTCCGTGTTATCATTATGTATAAAAAAATTAAACAACCTTACCAGAATCTATGCCATGGAACAGGAACATGGCCCTTCAAGTGTGACAGGTAGAAGCATTGCTCCTGACATGGACTTGAGTGCAGAAAGCAGGCAGCAAAACTCGTCAACGCTGATTGCTTATGGAGCTGTTAATATGAGTTGGGATGGTTTTGCAGAAAGACTTCCTGCATCTCCGGACTCTAACTTTCACCCAGGCTCCCACTGAGAGGCTGACAGGATTACTTAAAACTCCAGTCCCATTTCAGAGTACTACCCTCCATAAGAGACTACTCCGAATCTTCGGCACTTCTCTGCCATCCTCCTGTGACAGAATGACTTGGGGGATGAGTGGAGTGGGGGAGGTATTTAAGCCTTTGGCTAGGGTGTCTGACTCCCCCTGGTGGCCAGGTTCTTTATTCCCAAAAGTAATGAATGAAGCCGTGGACTCTCCTCCCCTTTAGATGGAAATCAATTATTATTTAATATGAAGTGTGGCATCTGATCTAACAGCCAGCTGGCAAACCCGTGGTCTCCAAAATCGAGGATAATTACAATTAGTTATAATATGATAAACAGTATGAGATCTTAAACCTATGACTTCTTCCAAGCAGGCGTTTACCTAGAATCTTTTCTTTTTGCTTTCCCCCCATTTGTAAATATTTTTTTACAGCTATTACCTCCATTAGCATCAGTCAATTCTGTTCTGCGTAGAAAACCAAGGTAACCCGTTCTTGCCCAAACTGTCTGAGTGTCACCAAAGCTGAGCCTTGCATTGAAGTGATCAGCATGCAGTGCTTCCTCTCCATATACTGTGTAGTAACCGTTCGCATTGTGTGGGCTGCTTATCCAAACCTGAAAAAGCACCAAGCGACACAATAAACAGTTTGTCTCCTGTCATGATCCAGGATCACAGAACAGGTCTGATAATCACACTTTTGTTAAATGGAAAGGTGTACTTGTTGGGTATCAAGGTTTGGATCTGCTCACTTACTTCTCCAAGATGAGAGTCACCGAGGGGTCCTTTGGTCTCTGTGTGTGCAATGATTACCTTAACACCAGGAAGAATCTGTGATAATAAAAATAAAAAAATGTAGCGATAAATACCAATCACAAATAGAGTTCTAAATCTTGCTGCAAGAGTAGCCTTTTAAGACCGCTATTAAACCTTTTCCTCACTCTGAAAGTAGAACTGTATCAGCACTATGTCTTCTGACCAATGGAATGATAAGAAATATGAGGAGGTAGGGACAGTCACAACTAGGTATACCCTCCCTTTTCTGTCTGAGTCTGTTCATACATAATCATGCAAAAAAGTACTTAAAGGGACATAGAATCCCACATTTTTCTTTCACGGTTAAGATAGAGCATACCATGTCAAACAGCTTTCCAATTTACTCCTATTATCAAATTAACTTCATTCCCTTGTTATCCTTTGTTAAAGGAGCAGCAATGCCCTATTGGAAGCTAGCTGAACACATCGGGTGAGGCAATGGCAAAAAGCATAGATGTGCAATCACCAATCAGCAGCGAGTTCCCAGAAGTGCATTGCTGCTCCTTAGCCTACCAAGAGATACCAAGAGAATGAAGTAAATTAAATAATAAGTAAATTGGAAAGTTGTTTAAAATTGCATCTGTTGTATTCTGTTATTATAAAATAAGAATTTTGAGTTTAATGTTCCTTCAAATAAAGAAATGACTAATACAAGAATGAAACGGGGAAGGCTTTCTAATGTGAAGAAATAGATTTAACAGTTGGTATAAAAAACACTTTTTTTCCCATAGTCTCATAGAACTGTATCAGCACTGGTGGGACAATAAAGTAAGGGTGGATCAAAATTAAACTTTAATGATTCATATAGAGCATGCAATTTTAGGCAACTTTCTAATTTACTCCTATTATCAATTTTTCTTCATTCTCTTGGTATCTTTATTTGAATGTAAGCTTAGGAGCCGGCACATTTTTGGTTCAGCACCTGGCTACATTTAGACACCAATCAGAAAGTGCTACCCAGGTACTGAACCAAAAATGGGCCGGCTCCTATGCTTACATTCTTGCTTTTTCAAATAAAGATACCAAGAGAATAAAGAAAAAATGATAATAGGAGTAAATTAGAAAGTTGCTTAAAATTGCCTGCTCTATCTGAATCATGAAAGTTTAATTTTGACTTTAGTATTCCTTTAAGGAAGCATGAAGATGACCAGACAAATTAGTTTTTAAAGAATGTCAAAACATCAGGGTGAAATCCAATATATCAAGAACAGGTAGTGCAGACACTGAAGAATTTTAATGTCATTAGTCAAGAATGATCCAAACCTTGTGACTAGTGTAAAGCTTATACAAACTTTACATAATGTAGAAACTGTTATTTATGTGAAACAAAGGCTTTAGTAATGGGATGAACACAGACAAACTATTTGAAATTAGAGAGACAATAATTCTCTCCTCATTAAAATTAGAGGTTAGGAAAACCACAAAAAGAATAACTCTTCACTTGACCTGTTTGATTTAATGAATCCCACTGAAGTATTAGCAAAAAAAAAAAAGAAAGACCAGTCTAAACCTAAAATGTAATTCTAAAAGGAATTACATTACATTGTGTCTAAGACAAAGGTATCATCGGTAAGATAAAGGTATCCTGTTCCTGACATTCCAAGAAGGAATAAACTGAAAACAGCTTTCTGGAACTTAAAGGGACAGTATACTATAAAATTGTTTTTCCCTTAATGTGTTTCCAATTACTTTTTTTTACCAGCTGCAGAATATAAAATGTATGAGATTTGCTTTTTTAAGGTTTATTGGTGTATATTAATTAGCTGGTTTTGTGTTTTGAAGCCACAACCTAATAAAATGGGTTGATCTTGCAAGTATAATCAGATCTCTTTACTTTATCACATTGTATACATATACCTGCTTCATTATCTTTTATCTGTCCATAAACCAATCACCAATAATTGGAGAGAAAAAAATGGAAAATTAACATTTTATTACCTTATCTCTTCTATAACCCACTGGGAGTGTAATTTCTTCTACTAGCTGTGTTAACACAGCTTGGCTTCATGGCCAAAAACTTTCAGGGTGGGTGGGGATACCACAGGCTAAATAAACTATTCCAAATGCCAATATAAAGGTAATGGAAATACTTGAAAACAATGTAATACACTCGAGCAGGTAAAGTGGATCATTGGGAACAAATTAAAGGGGAAACAATTTTGAGTACACTGTCCCTTTAAGATGCAGAACTCTGACTGCCTGAGGACAATTCAGTTGCTGCACAGCAAGTCTGCTTTACATACCGTGCATTGTAGAGACACTATATGGCCAAAAGAATGTTGACACCCCTAAAATTATTGAGTTCATGTGCTTCAGCCACACCCATTGCTAATAGATACATAAAATCCAGCACATAGCCATGAAATCTCCATAGACATTGGCAGTACAATGGGTTGTTCTGAAAAGCTCATTAACTTTAAAAATGGCACTGTCACAGGATACCACATTTGCCACTCTGTGGAATTTCTGCCCTATAAGTGCTATTATTGTGAAGTAGAAGCATCTAGGAGCAAAAACAGCTCAGCCATGAAGTAGTAGACTACGCAAAACTCACAGAGCATAAAAATAGCCTATAATCTTTTGCATCACTCACTACAGAGTTCAAACTGCCTCTAAAAGCAATAATTGCTAAATAACTGTGCATTTGAAGTTTCATGAAATGGGTTGCCATGGTCGAGCAGCAAGCAATGCCAAGTGACGGCTGGAGAGGTGCAAAGCCACCACTGGAAATGTGTTCTCAATAGAGTGATCTGTCACGCTTCACTATCTAGCAGTCTGATGGAAGAATCTGGGTGTGTTGGATGCCAGTAGAACGCCAACTACTGGAATGCATAATACCTACTGTAAAGTTTGGTGGAGGAAGAATAAAGGTCTGGGACTGTTTTCAGGGTGTCCTGCACACCTTTGCAATGAACTAGAATGCTGATTGTGAGCCATATCTTCTTGACGAACATCAGTGCCTGATTCCACAAATGCTCTTTTGGCTGAATGGTCACAAATTCCCATGGGCAAACTCTAAAAACATGTTGAAAGCCTCTCCAGAAGAGTGGCAGCTGTTATATATAAATGCTAATGGTTTTAGAAGGGATGTCCAACAAACTCATATACTGTAGGTGTGATGTCATCTCCATAATGTTTTTCATTAAAAACAAACATGATGCTTAAAACAGGGGTCTCCAGGTCTCTAGAGCCAACAACACTACTCTGAGCAATTCTAAAAGACTGACTTCTTTCAAGATGACAGTTCAGTTTCACTGCAGAAAACTCCTAAGAAGTAGCTGCACCTTGTCAATCAGTAAATGATGGCGCCCTTCATTCAACCGATGGAATAGCTGTTCTTTGGAGATAAAAGGCTGAAGTGGTCTCATGAAAATGTACAAATAAAAACTATATGCAAAGTGTCTATAATCAAATCTAGCACCAATCATGCAATCATTTGAACCAAGAAACCCCATACACTACAATGTCCAAAATTATTCCAAGGAGGGTTTTTTAAGCAGCCATTCTGCTAAAGCAATTGATCACCTTGGATGTGTCTGGGCCCTTAAAACTGCAAGAGTGCGATTCTTTCTTAATCTGTGCATTACAACAAACACTTCTTTTGGGGCAAGTCTCCAGCTGAGCCTACCTTACTATAGACAGGAACAAAGTAAATTAACTTGAGCGGTGGAGAGATATTTAGGGAGAGGGTTTCCACCTCTTCTGCCTACTGCAGTGATCAGGGAACATATAAATAGTATAATAGTATAGTACACTTGCAATTATAGTAAATAAACGGTATAAGTAAAATTATGTATAAAAAATGATATATAATATAAATTATATCTATAAAAATAAAAAACATAAGTTATGTTTATCTGATAATTTTCTTTTCTTCTGATGGAAAGAGTCCACAGCTGCATTCATTACTTTTGGGAAATAAGAACCTGGCCACCAGAAGGAGGCAAAGACACCCCAGCCAAAGGCTTAAATACTCCTCCCACTCCCCTCATCCCCCAGTCATTCTGCTGAGGAACAAGGAACAGTAAAAGATAATATCAGGGTGAAAGGTGCCAGAAGAATAAAATAAGGACGCCCCACATAAAAATTACAGATGGGGAGCTGTGGACTTTTTCCATCAGAAGAAAAGAAAATGGAAAGAGTCCACAGCTGCATTCATTACTTTTGGGAAAACAATACCCAAGCTATAGAGGACACTGAATGCAAAGACGGGAGGGTACAATAGGCGGCCCATTCTGAGGGCACCAAGCCTGAAACCACTGCCCAAAAAAAAACACAGCTTTGTCCGAAGACGAGAAAACCTTAAAAGGAAAAAGCCCAGAGGACACTGACCCGCAGGTAGTCCAGAGCCTAGCTAGAGACTGCAAAATCGGACTCAACTGAGCCAACAGGCCTCCAGGAGACACCGTCGCCTAACAGTCGGTCCCTCACCACACACCCCTCACTAAGAAGGGAACACCGGCCTAAACTCCCAAAGGGATAGGACCAGGAGAACCGAAGGAAAAAAACGAAAGGTCACAAATCCATATAGGAAACCCCCCCCCAGAGCAAGCCCAGCTCACAAGAGCCTAAATGGATCCCGACAGAGAAGGGGAGACTACGCCTAGACCAGGAGAAACTGGAGGTATAGGGCCAGGCATAGGAACAGAGGAACCTTTCTCTCAAACGTTGTGCAAAATCACCAAAAGACAACAGAAGACGAAGTCCTCACATCGTCCGAACTTGGAACACTGAAGTATTCCGCTACAAAAAACGTGTAACAGACCCAGACAAAAAACCCTGAGTCAAGAACACGTCGCCATCCTCAGGATGACACAGAGAATAAAAAAGCGTCCAGCAAAAGAACAAATTGCAAAAGACAACTACAACTCTAGGCAATACAAGCTGCCAGACCTACCCACAGGTCTTCCAACAAAGGGGGAATCACATAAACTCCACGAGGTCCCCCAAGAAAGAGAAGTGACACCCAGAACCCGAGGTGGAGCAATCCTAGACCCTCTGCTTGTAAGCCTAGGGAGCTAGCTACTATGCCCACCTAGATCCTGGAGATGACAACGTCTCTCAGAACCCACTCCCAGCCGGGCCAGCCCCAGCAACAGTAGGTCTGAAACAGGGGAACAGAAGAACCTCAAAACCAGCTCAAGACGAGCGGAAGAATGGCCACAGCCAATCCAACAGAGCATGGGTGCAACCTGACACCTTAGAACAGACAACAGGACCGTAGACCCAAAGGATCTAGCAAAAAGGTCCAACTTAGTCTTGACACAGAGCCAGCAAGACTCCAGATGGAACGGAACAACCCAGAGAGAATACCCCTTTCGTACCCATAAGAAAAGGACCACATCTCCATAAAAAGGAGACTAAGCTCTCACCCAAGAAGGGGAAAGGGCTAAAAGGCAGCACCTTCCACAAGCCACAGGCTAAAGGAGAGATCAATCCCCAACGCAGAAGCCCTGTTGTAAATGATTCCCCTAAAAACTAGCCTGCTATCAAGCAATCAATGTGCAATAGTAGCAGCAGTGACACTGCAAGTCCATTCACCTGCAGAGCAGTGAATTCAATGGATACTACAGCAAGCTGACCAAAGGAAACTGCCTAAGGTGCAAAACAAGCCCAATGAGCAACGGCATTCAGAAAACCTGGCCAACCAAGACCAGGTCAAGTAATCCGAGTAAAAGGACATAGCCCAAGTTCCCAGGAACTGGGGAACCCCGAACCAACCCTGGAGCCTAAAGGTCCGGTAACAACCCACAACGTGATCCACAAGGGAAAATTCAACCACTGGAAGCCCCAGGGAGAACAGGTCCGAAACCCCAATTGTTTAAACAAACAATACCCCTCGTCTGATATAACAACCCAGACCACAGGGGATACTAATACAATATCAAGATCAACCGGGATAAAGAGAAAACTTGCAAGTCCCGACCTAAGGAAGAGACCACCCATTGCCGAAGTCCCACTCTCCAAAGGAGCTAAGGCGGTAAAAGCCGTACAACGACACTAGAGCTTCTAGACTCACCAACAGCCTCAGGACAATAAGGCAAGGGGATACCTTAAGGTCAAAACCACTCGAGCAAAGGCTGGTCTCCACATCACCTCCGTACAAGCAGATGATCACTGGGAGAAAGGGGCGCGAACAATCCCCAGCTCCAGGAGGAACCCTAAGCAAGCCCAAGGAGACCACGCCCAGTATCCCTAACAGTGTCCCTAACAGGGAACAAACATCTCCCAGGCCCCTAAAAGGAGACCAACATGGAGACCCCAAAAAGTATCAGAAAAACAGCTAGACTGTACACAGTCAATGTGCAATAGCTGCAGCTGGTTACATTCTGCAAGGCAGCTGCACTACCCTTCAAACTACTAGCTGCTGAGGACCAAGTCCAAAAAGGACAATGCCAGAACCTCAAAAGAAAAAGACCAAACCACTCGGCTGTAAGAAGGCGCTAAGCCCTCCAACTCTCCACCACGTGGGGGAGGAACTTTAGGGTCCGACAATACCAGATGCAAGAGAGAGTGACGCAGCGGAAGTTCCACTGACCCAGTCATCCAAATTGAAGGCTATAAGGACAATCCTTCCTGCCTTGCAGACCCACAGGTCCTCTAGAATGCTTAGTTGAATGTAAAACAAATGATAACATGAGCACTCAGGGCCTCAACCGACCAACCAATCAGAACAGCGCCACGTATCTGAACAGCCAGAAGACAGAACCGAACCCAACAGAACTAGTCTGTAACCCGGGACCCTCAGAGGGGAAGAAGGGAAAACAGACAAACATAGGACTAGCTTGTCCCCAAAAAATATTCCTCAGAAGTAACAGAGAGTATCGATCCCATTTTAAGTTTCCCGAAGGAAAGTAATAAACAAATTAAAAGACATCCTAATCGGATAAAAAGAAAATATAAGGCAACTTGTAGGTTAATGCCCAATAACAAAACAGGCCTACCGCAGGACCAGCCAAACGGAGCCCTAATCTTCCAAAAAACTGTGAATGATCTCAAAAAGAACATCATCCCCACATGTCTATTGAGGTGCACCATTCAAAGCAGACTGAAAATTCCCGTATCCGATAAGGATAGGATCATTTAATAACTGAAAAACATGTCTGAGTAAGACGCAAAGGCGCGCAACTCTGTAAGGAAAGGCACAACACTCAGGGACAGTTACACCCGCAGGGAACTGTACAGGCCCTCCCCAAGGCGGTAGATCCAGGACAATAGGGCATGAGCACAATCTCGCATAAACGTCTAGACTCTGCAGACGAACCTCCGGGGGGGGGGGGGGAGACAAGCCGCCCTGCGTGGAGGAATAATCATAATCTGGGTTACCAGCATGTGTAGAAGTATGGAGCGGTAGGGAACTCGCCTCTTGGAAGACAGGACCCCCAGAGGCAGATGACTCAGCTGACCTTGATTCCCTGAGCCCGAGGAACAAGGCGCTTTAATACAGCACACTGAACATAACTGATTAACATGTGTCAACGAGGCCAATCTGGATTCTTCCCCGGACGAAGAATCTGAATCTGAAATTAGAACAGTATCAGAATCCTCCATAACCGAGTCTGAAATTTGAACAGTCTCACAGCATCAGAATCCTCCATAACTGGATAGAGAATATGCCAATATGGACTATTTTAAGACAAAACAAAACGGCACCTGACACCCACAATGGCTGAGGCATTCACCACCTCCTATGAACCAGACCCCTGTGAACTAGAATTTCTCCATCGCCACATGGTCATGAATGCAGAAATGAAGGATGGAACGTAATCACGCCAGGCCAGAAGGTAAAAAGTATAGTACAAAAAAAGCACGCCCAACCATAAGGTCGCGTCACTTCCAAAGGCCCTTATGTTCCAAGCCATGAGTCCATTTAACACTACACATAAGCAGATTGAATCACATAACAAACATGATTAAAAATCCCCCTGTTCAATAACCCCTCTCTGGAGATATTAACCCTTGATTCCAAGATACTAAAAGGAGACTCACTGAGACCCTTATGATAAGTTAGTCCCGCAAGGTGGTAGCCTCTCGGGAAAACATCTGTAGTACAGTACATTCACGAAGAAAGAAAATGAAACAATCTTACCAGAATCTACGCCGTGGAACAGGAACGCGGCCCTTCAAGTGTGACAGATAGTAGCATCCCCTCCGCCATGGACTTGAGAGAAGAAAGCAGGCAGCGGAGCGAAGTTTGACAACGCTGATTGCTTGAGGAGCTGTTAACATGAGTCAGGATGGTTTCGCGGAAAGACTCTTATTGCATCTCCGGACACTTCTCTGCCAACCCCCTGGGACCAAAGGCAAAGAATGACTGGGGGATAAGAGAAGTGAGGGGAGTATTTCAGAAAGGCTGGGGTGTCTTTTCCTCCTCCTGGTGGTCAGGTTCTTATTTCCCAAAAGTAATGAATGCAGCTGTGGACTCTTTCCATTTAAGAAGAAAAGTGGTAATATGTCAACTCATATTTCATAAGTCCTGGCTATGGACTTCGAGGCCTACAGCAAGTGTACCGTTACCTTGCCAGATTCCATGAGTGGGAGGCTGTGCGGGGACCCTCTCTCCACCAAACGCACCCTGGAGGAAACATGTTGGATCAGAAAAGGAACAAAAGGAACAAAAATGGAAATAAGAAGAGGAAAGGAAAAGAGGAAATTGTTTACCTGTCATGTCGCAGAGCTCGCATGTCAACATAAACAGTTGTTGGATCAGGGCCTGAAGTCCCCTAAAATAAGAAAGAATTTAACATATTGAAGGTGTTGTATAAAGCTGCTCAAATAACTATGACCAGGAGCATTTATGCATGTAGTGAATTTGTATACAAGCACCAGGAACAGAGTTTGATGCATACAACCCCACCAGCTAGTCCTACACTGGCCCTAGCCCAGTTTTGATCCTGCCTCTACTAGTCCTATAAAAGCCATACTCCTCCTCCTGCTATTTCTACATCAATCATGCTCCTGCCTTTAATAGTTCTGAATTTATTACCTATTTACTCCAAATGAATACATTTCTTGTAGATTTGGAAAGTATATACAGCTCACTCTTTTTTACACAACTTAAAAAAACATAATTGATGCATACCTGATAAATTAATTTATTTCATGGTGGTGAGAGTCCATGATCCATTATGCCTGGGAATTACTCTTCCTTACCATTAGGAAAAGGCAAAGATTCCCAAACCCCAAGAGCTCTATAAAGCCCCACCACACAGGTACCTCATTCTAACTTATAGCCAAGCAAATTGAGGTACGAAAAAGGAATGAGCAAAAAAAAAAAAAAAAAAGGAGCAGGGAAAAAAGATATGCTCAAGAAAAAAAACTAACTCTAAAAAACATAGGGTGGGGTCTCGAGGACTCTCACTACCATTAAAGAAATGAATCAGGTAAACATAAATTATGTTTTCTTTCATACAGGAGGTAAGAGTCCACAATCTATTACACCTGGGAACTAATACCCAAGATGTGGAGTCCAAGAGTAATAACATAAAAGTATGGATTAAGAAACATCTTTTTTTTCACTGACAAACTAAATCCACAACCCCACTGAAACCCAAAAAAGGCATAAATCTTTTATTTTATTTTAATACACTTAAAATAATCAATCAGGCAACAATAAGTGAAGCTGAGACAACTGCCTGAAGGACTGCCTGAAGGACCTTCCTACCAAAGACTGCCTCTGAAGAAGAAAATTATAGAATTTAATAAAAGTATGCAAGGACGACAAAGTAGCTGCCTTGCAAATTTAGTCAACCATAGTCTCATTCTACACAGGGAATAAAAAGCAGCCTGATAAATTTGGAATTCGCAAGCTCCATTTTTCTCAAAGGGGATTACTGGGATATTCCTTCTCCCAATATTTTTTTAAGAATTAAAATATATTAGTTTGTATTAAACAAAAGTGCCAATTTGTTGTTATATAGGCACCCAACAACCCAATTGCATCTATAAATCACCCTCCTTTTATTTGTAGCTTACCAGCCCCAGCTGCTGCAGCTCACTGGGAAATCTCCTGGTATCCCGGCAAGCCAATCCAGCCTTGATTCTAGAAACCCCAAGAAGTGTCAATTGACCTAGTACAATGAGCAGTAATCCACTGCGGTGTAGGCTAACCTGCCTCCAAAGAAACAGCCAAAACTTTATGTCCTTTTCTAGTACCAGAAAAGTGAATAAACAAACTAGAAGTCTGTCTAAAGTCCTTAGTAGCAGCAATATAATATTTTAATGTTTGAACAACATCCAAATTATCCAAAAATCTCTCTGAGGCATTATTAGGACATAAAGAAGGAACAACAATCTCTCTGCTGATATTGTCTGAAGAAACATCTTTAGTCAAAAAGATAAATTTAATCTGTAACACTGCCTTATTCTGTTGAAAAATAAGATAAGGAGGGTCAAAGGAAAGAACAGATAACTCTGAAACTCTTCTAGCAGAAGAGATAGCTAAAAGGAATAAAATCTTCCTTGAAAGCAGTTTAACATATACCTTATGCATAGGTTCAAAGGGAGGAGCCTGCAAAACCTTTAACACTAAGATTCCAAGGAAAATAAATTGGCTTGTTTACAGGTTTAATACGGGCCAAAGCCTGAACAAAACCATGAATATCAGGAAGATTAGCAATCTTCCTATGAAACAAAACTGAAAGAGCAGAAATCTGCCCCTTCAGAGAACTGGCAGATAGGCCCTTATCCAGACCATCCTGTAAAAACTTTAAAAATGTTAGGAATTCTAAAAGAATGCTAAGAAAAGCCATAATGTATACACCAAGAAATAAAAGCCTTCTAAATTGTATGATAAATCTTCCTAGTTACAGGCTGCTTCCCAGTTGTTCAATCCTGGAATTTGAAATCGCAGAGACTAGACAGGAGTTTCTGCCCATGATAGAATCTAAGACACTTCCCTTATGGCTAGGGAACTATGAGTTCCCCCTTGATGGTTGATATACGCCACTGATGTGACATTGTCTATTTGGAAACAGAGATGAGACTCCCTTTTAAACAGAGGCCAAGTCTGAAGAGCCCTGAAAACAGCACAGAGTTACAGAATATTTATTGGCAACTCGACCCCGAAACAGCTCCCCAATCTAAAAGACTTGCATCTGTAGTGATCACAGTCCAGGTAGGACGAGCAAAGCAAAGAAATCCCCCTGAATAATGAAATGATGATATAGACCGACTTGTACTGAGATCCATAAAAATATGAGTATGATCTTTGCATCACTGCAAAGCTGAAAAGATCTCATGTGAAATCAAACAAAAGAAATTGCATCTAAAGCTGCAATCATGAGACCAAGAATTTCCATACAAAGAGCAACAGAAGGAAAGGAGAGGGACTGAAGTTTCAGACAAGCTGATAATTTTAACCTTCTCTGATCTGTTAGAGAAAGACTCATGGAGACTGAACCTATTTGAAATCCCAAAAAGGTTACTTTTTGTTTGAGGAACCAAAGAACTTTTTGGAAAATTGATCACCCAACCATGTTGTTGAAGAAACAACAACAACAGTCTGTTGGTGTGAGATTCTGCTAAAGGAAAATATGGAGCTTGAACCAATACCCTGAGATCGGATCACAGACAATAGGGAACCCATAACCTTTGGGAAAATTATTGGAGCTGTAGCCAGACCAAATGGTAGAGCAACAAACTGAAAAACATAATTTATGTAAGAACTTACCTGATAAATTAATTTCTTTCATATTAGCAAGAGTCCATGAGCTAGTGACGTATGGGATATACATTCCTACCAGGAGGGGCAAAGTTTCCCATACCTCAAAATGCCTATAAATACACCCCTCACCACACCCACAAATCAGTTTAATGAATAGCCAAGAAGTGGGGTGATAAGAAAAAAAGTGTGAAAGCATAAAAATAAGGAATTGGAATAATTGTGCTTTATACAAAAAAATCAAAATCACCACAAAAAAGGGTGGGCCTCATGGACTCTTGCTAATATGAAAGAAATGAATTTATCAGGTAAGTTCTTACATAAATTATGTTTTCTTTCATGTAATTAGCAAGAGTCCATGAGCTAGTGACGTATGGGATAATGAATACCCAAGATGTGGATCTTCCACACAAGAGTCACTAGAGAGGGAGGGATAAAATAAAGACAGCCAATTACGCTGAAAAATAATCCACACCCCAAACAAAGTTTAAATCTTATAATGAAAAAAACTGAAATTATAAGCAGAAGAATCAAACTGAAACAGCTGCCTGAAGTACTTTTCTACCAAAGACTGCTTCAGAAGAAGAAAACACATCAAAATGGTAGAATTTAGTAAAAGTATGCAAAGAAGACCAAGTTGCTGCTTTGCAAATCTGATCAACCGAAGCTTCATTCCTAAATGCCAAGGAAGTAGAGACTGACCTAGTCGAATGAGCTGTAATCCTTTGAGGCGGAGTTCTACCCGACTCAACATAAGCATGATGAATCAAAGACTTTAACCAAGATGCCAAAGAAATGGCAGAGGCCTTCTGACCTTTCCTAGAACCAGAAAAGATAACAAATAGACTAGAAGTCTTTCAGAAATCTTTAGTAGCTTCAACATAATATTTCAAAGCTCTAACTAAATCCAAAGAATGCAACAATCTTTCCTTAGCGTTCTTAGGATTAGGACACAATGAAGGAACCACAATTTCTCTACTAATGTTGTTAGAATTCACAACCTTAGGTAAAAATTTAAATGAAGTTCGCAAAACCGCCTTATCCTGATGAAAAATCAGAAAAGGAGACTCACAAGAAAGAGCAGATAATTCAGAAACTCTTCTAGCAGAAGAGATGGCCAAAAGAAACAAAACTTTCCAAGAAAGTAATTTAATATCTAGCGAATGCATAGGTTCAAACGGAGGAGCTTGAAGAGCCCCCAGAACCAAATTCAAACTCCAAGGAGGAGAAATTGACTTAATGACAGGTTTTATACGAACCAAAGCCTGTACAAAACAATGAATATCAGGAAGATTAGCAATCTTTCTGTGAAAAAGAACAGAAAGAGCAGAGATTTGTCCTTTCAAGGAACTTGCAGACAAACCTTTATCCAAACCATCCTGAAGAAACTGTAAAATTCTAGGAATTCTAAAAGAATGCCAAGAAAAATGATGAGAAGAACATCAAGAAATGTAAGTCTTCCAGACTCGATAATATATCTTCCTAGACACAGATTTACAAGCCTGTAAAATAGTATTAATTACGGAGTCAGAGAAACCTCTATGACTGAGAATCAAGCGTTCAATCTCCATACCTTCAAATTTAAGGATTTGAGATCCTGATGGAAAAAAGGACCTTGCGATAGAAGGTCTGGTCTTAACGGAAGAGTCCACGGTTGGCAAGTAGCCATCCGAACAAGATCCGCATTCCAAAACCTGTGAGGCCATGCTGGAGCCACCAGCAGAACAAACGAACGCTCCTTTAGATTCTTGGAAATCACTCTTGGCAGAAGAACTAGAGGCGGAAAGATATAGGCAGGATGATACTTCCAAGGAAGTGACAATGCCTCCACTGCTTCCGCCTGAGGATCCCTGGATCTGGACAGATACCTGGGAAGCTTCTTGTTTAGATGAGAAGCCATCAGATCTATTTCTGGAAGTCCCCAGATTTTAACAATCTGAAGAAATACTTCTGGGTGAAGAGACCATTCGCCCGGATGTGATGTTTGGCGACTGAGATAATCCGCTTCCCAATTGTCTATACCTGGGATGTGAACCGCAGAAATTAGACAGGAGCTGGATTCCGCCCATACAAGTATTCGAGATACTTCTTTCATAGCCAGAGGACTGTGAGTCCCTCCTTGATGACTGACATATGCCACGGTTGTGACATTGTCCGTCTGAAAACAAATGAACGACTCTCTCTTTAGAAGAGGCCACGACTGAAGAGCTCTGAAAATCGCACTGAGTTCCAAAATGTTGATTGGTAATCTCGCCTCCTGAGACTCCCAAACCCCCTGCGCTGTCAGAGACCCCCATACAGCTCCCCAACCTGTCAGACTTGCATCTGTTGAGATCACAGTCCAGGTCGGAAGAACAAAAGAAGCCCCCTGAACTAAACGATGGTGGACTGTCCACCACGTCAGAGAGTGTCGTACATTCGGTTTTAAAGATATTAATTGTGATATCTTTGTATAATCCCTGCACCACTGGTTCAGCATACAGAGCTGAAGAGGTCGCATGTGAAAACGAGCAAAGGGGATCGCGTCCGATGCAGCAGTCATAAGACCTAGAATTTCCATGCATAAGGCTACCGAAGGGAATGATTGAGACTGAAGGTTTTGATAAGCTGAAACCAATTTTAGACGTCTCTTGTCCGTCAACGACAGAGTCATGGACACTGAATCTATCTGGAAACCTAAAAAGGTTACCCTTGTCTGAGGAATCAATGAACGCTTTGGTAAATTGATCCTCCAACCATGTTCTTGAAGAAACGATACAAGTCGATTCGTATGAGATTCTGCTAAATGTGAAGACTGAGCAAGTACCAAGATATCGTCCAAATAAGGAAATACCACAATACCCTGTTCTCTGATTACAGATAGTAGGGCACCGAGAACCTTTGTAAAAATCCTTGGAGCTGTTGCTAGGCCAAACGGCAGAGCCACAAACTGGTAATGCTTGTCTAGAAAAGAGAATCTCAGAAACTGATAGTGATCTGGATGAATCGGAATATGCAGATATGCATCTTGTAAATCTATTGTGGACATATAATGCCCTTGCTGAACAAAAGGCAGAATAGTCCTTATAGTTACCATTTTGAATGTTGGTATTCTTACATAACGATTCAATATTTTTAAATCCAGAACTGGTCTGAAGGAATCCTCCTTCTTTGGTACAATGAATAGATTTGAGTAAAACCCCAGACCCTGTTCCAGAAATGGAACTGGCACAATTACTCCAGCCAACTCTAGATCTGAAACACATTTCAGAAATGCTTGAGCATTCACTGGATTTATTGGAACACGAGAAAGAAAAAATCTTCTTGCAGGAGGCCTTATCTTGAAGCCTATTCTGTACCCTTGTGAAACAATGTTCTGAATCCAAAGATTGTGAATCAAATTGATCTAAATTTCTTTGAAAAATCGTAATCTGCCCCCTACCAGCTGGGCTGGAATGAGGGCCGCACCTTCATGTGGACTTGGGAGCTGGCTTTGGCTTTCTAAAAGGTTTGGATTTATTCCAGACTGGAGATGGTTTCCAAACTGATACCGTTCCTGTAGGGGAAGGATCAGGCTTTTGTTCCTTATTGTGACGAAAGGAACGAAAACGATTAGCAGACCTAAATTTACCTTTAGATTTTTTATCCTGTGGTAAAAAAGTTCCTTTCCCCCCAGTAACAGCTGAAATAATAGAATCCAACTGTGAACCAAACAATTTATTACCTTGGAAAGAAAGGGAAAGCAAAGTTGACTTAGAGGACATATCAGCATTCCAAGTTTTAAGCCATAAAGCTCTTCTAGCTAAAATAGCTAAAGACATATACCTGACATCAACCCTAATGATATCAAAGATGGCATCACAAATAAAGTTATTAGCATGTTGAAGAAGATTAACAATGCTATGAGTATTATGATCTGTTACTTGTTGTGCTAAAGCCTCCAACCAGAAAGTTGAAGCTGCAGCAACATCCGCCAAAGATATAGCAGGCCTAAGAAGATTACCTGAACATAAGTAAGCTTTTCTTAGAAAGGATTCAATTTTCCTATCTAAAGGATCATTAAAGGAAGTACTATCTGCCGTAGGAATAGTAGTACGTTTAGCAAGAGTAGAGATAGCCCCATCAACCTTAGGGATTTTGTCCCAAAACTCTAATCTGTCAGATGGCACAGGATATAATTTCTTAAACTGTTTAGAAGGAGTAAATGAATTACCCAGATTATTCCATTCCCTAGAAATTACTTCAGAAATAGCATCAGGGACGGGAAAAACCTCCGGAATAACTACAGGAGGTTTAAAAACCGTATTTAAACGTTTAGATTTAGTATCAAGAGGACCAGATTCCTCTATTTCTAATGCAATTAAGACTTCTTTAAGTAAAGAACGAATAAATTCCATTTTAAATAAATATGAAGATTTATCAGTATCAATCTCTGAAACAGAATCCTCTGAACCAGAAAAATCATTATCAGAAACAGAATCAGAATGATGATGTTCATTTAAAAATTCATCTGGAAAATGAGAAGTTTTAAAAGACCTTTTACGTTTACTGGAAGGAGGAATAACAGACATAGCCTTCCTAATAGATTTAGAAACAAAATCTCTTATGTTAACAGGAACACCCTGCGTATTAGATGTTGATGGAACAGCAACAGGTAATGGAACATTACTAAAGGAAATATTATCTGCATTAGCAAGTTTGTCATGACATTCATCACAAACAACAGCCGGAGGAACAGTTACCACAAGTTTACAACAAATACACTTAACTTTGGTAGATCCAGCATCAGGCAGCGATTTTCCAGAAGTAGCTTCTGATTCAGGGTCAATCTGAGACATCTTGCAATATGTAATAGAAAAAACAACATATAAAGCAAAATTGATCAAATTCCTTAAATGACAGTTTCAGGAATGGGAAAAAATGCCAATGAACAAGCTTCTAGCAACCAGAAGCAAATAAACAATGAGACTTAAATAATGTGGAGACAAAAATGACGCCCATATTTTTTGGCGCCAAAAAAGACGCCCACATTATTTGGTGCCTAAATGCTTTTGGCGCCAAAAATGACGCCACATCCAGTGACGCCGACATTTTTAGCGCAAAAACGTCAAAAAAATGACGCAACTTCCGGCGACAAGGATGACGCCGGAAATGACAAAGAAAATTTTTGCGCCAAAAAAGTCAGCGCCAAGAATGACGCAATAAGATGAAGCATTTTCAGCCCCCGCGAGCCTAACAGCCCACAGGGAAAAAAAGTCAAATTGATTATTCATATGCATTATCCCAAATAATGAAACTAACTGTCTGAAATAAGGAATATCGAACATCCTGAATCAAGGCAAATAAATGTTTAAACACATATATTTAGAACTTTATATAGAAGTGCCCAACCATAGCTTAGAGTGTCACAAAAATAAGACTTACTTACCCCAGGACACTCATCTACATGTAGTAGAAAGCCAAACCAGTACTGAAACGAGAATCAGTAGAGGTAATGGTATATATAAGAGTATATCGTCGATCTGAAAAGGGAGGTAAGAGATGAATCTCTACGACCGATAACAGAGAACCTATGAAATAGACCCCGTAGAAGGAGATCATTGAATTCAAATAGGCAATACTCTCTTCACATCCCTCTGACATTCACTGCACACTGAGAGGAAAACCGGGCTCCAGCCTGCTGCGAAGCGCATATCAACGAAGAATCTAGCACAAACTTACTTCACCACCTCCACGGGAGGCAAAGTTTGTAAAACTGATTTGTGGGTGTGGTGAGGGTATTTATAGGCATTTTGAGGTTTGGGAAACTTTGCCCCTCCTGGTAGGAATGTATATCCCATACGTCACTAGCTCATGGACTCTTGCTAATTACATGAAAGAAATGCTTGTCTATAAAAGAAAACCTCAGAAACTGGTAATGTTCCCTGAAGATTGGAAAATGAAGATAAGCATCTTTTAAATCTATTGTGGACATAAACTGCCCTTGCATAGTTGCCAACATTTGAAAAAAAATCCCAGGGACACTTTGCAGCTATCAGTTACCTGCATGAAATTTTATACCACCCCCCCTGCCCTAAAGTTCCGCCCACTTTGCCAAACTCACATAATTAGCATAATTTAGCTCCACCTATTTATTATGGTGCAGATTATATATATATATATATTAAAATCTGAAACTAAAAAAGTATAGAAGGAGAATGTACGGAATGGAATTAATGAAAGAAATGGGAGCAAAAGGAAAATTTATGCACAATTTAAAAAAATATGTTATGATGACTAAAAGCAATTGTTTTGAACATTAACTTTTGTTTAATGAAAAGTGCAAAATAGGAAAAATAATTCAACACTAAATCATAAACATTGTTATCTCAAAAACAAACCTGTTTGAAATAGTAAAACTAATGTGCAATGTGTACCAATATGTAAACACAAGATTAAATTAGATTAAATATAGAGCAAGTGAGTGACAGAAGAGGGTATTACTAGTTAGTTCTGGCTCATGCTGATTTTGTACAAAAGTTATTATTGGGATGTACTCTGGCATAGCAATGTCTAGCACAGTACTCTCTTTATTTTTATGTATCCAAATCGACAGTTTAATACTAAGATTTAATTTTTTTTAGAGGTTATAATTAACCCACATAGACATTTTCACGATACATTTATCATACTGTTTTTAGCAGGGGGAAAAACACTGCAGGGCTGTATAAGCTATTAGAAAGCTACACTATTTTTCTTTTTATGTATCCAAATCGACAGTTTTATACTAAGATTATTCTTTTTTTTTTAGATTTTATATTTAAAGGGACAGTAAACCTCAAAAATAATGTTATATAATTTTGCACATAGTGCAGAATTATATAACATTATATTAGCCTTATCTTTATAAAACATAATATTCCCTTTGATTTTTTTAAAACAATTACAGTTTTTCAGACCCGCTCTTTGTGCTCTTCTGAGCGGGTCTGTTTTTTTCACACAGCGCATCGGGCCAGCTGTATAGTCACAGCCCGGCCCGACCGCGCCATTATACACAGTGCAGCTCGCTCCTGCTTTGTCTGACTATGTGCAGAATGATATAACATTATTTTTGAGGTTTACTGACACTTTAACTAACAGACATTTTAGGATATATTTATCTTACTGTTTTTAACAGGGGGGACACCACAGGGCTGTATAAGCAATTAGAAAAAGCTACACTGTAATATCATCCATAAGAACACAAAACATATGATGTACATTGGGCACATTTTTGTGCAGTTGATCTCCTTGTGCCCTCCCTTTCAGATAAAATACATTCCACACGTTCTAGGAATAGTTTAAGAAAATCTCTAGAATACCCATAGGGAAAAGCACAATACAGTACAAAGCATTTGTCTACAGCAGTGCTTTCCAAACTGTGTGTCGGCAGCAGTGTGTAGGTGTGTCCCTGCTTCAGCACAAATTATTTTTAATTTTTTTTTTTGGTTTCTGACTTTCCACCTGCCTGCTATGCATATCACATGGTTGACACGTGATTGATACCTAGGGGGACACAGATCATCTTAACCTATTGGTGCAGCTCAGTGGGAACTAAAACTATTCCCATTGGCGGCACATTGGTTCCTGACTGCACGTGTAGTCTCCTTAATTTGCTTGTAACTGCACGTGTAGTCAGTGAGTGGGACAGCAATGTGTTTGCAGCGCGGGCAGTAGTCAATCGGACTCACCGAGCTATGGGGGCGGCAGCTTAAATGCTGAGCTGAAGTCAGAAGTCAGTGGGGTTTTTTTTGCAACTAGCTCCCAGTAGTGCATTGCTGTTCCTGCTCTTGATATATGGATAGGAAGTGGAAGCTTTAGAAATGCTTGATGATGAAATGTGAGTGTCTTTATCTAATATTCCACCAAATATTCAGAAATTGTGTTCATCCCATCAACCTCATACATCCCATTAAAATAGTAAGTAGTTATTGGTGATATTAAACTGTTTTTTTAATTCTTGCACATACATACTGTTACTTGTAAATACATTTCATTATTATATAATTCATGTATGTGTCCGTATCTCTTAAAACAAGTTAGTTTAACTTCCTGTTTGCTAGTACAACTGAATTACTGTGTCGCGAAATGATGTAGGTCTAAAAAGTGTGTCAACCACATGAAAAGTTTGGAAAGCTCTGGTCTACAGTTTCTCATAGTATATGCAACACGCAGTGGCATTACATAACGTGTCCTTGGTTTACTATCCCCCTCATGTAAGGTACAGCTGTACTCACCTCCTCCAGAAAATCAGTTATATGTGAGCTCCTCCTTCAAGCATTAAAGTCGGCAATTCATTCATTCCACAGCTTTCTGAAGACTGCGTAATGATGACAAGGATTTATTGAAAAGCAAATAATCCTGAACCTCATATAATAGGCAGCGTTTTTAAATAGCTATCAGTCTCCATACACAGAGCGAACACACGATAATAAAAATAAACGCAGGACATTTTAAATGACGTACATTCCTAAGACATGAAGTAATCTGATGCCCAAATAAAATAGTGGAGCATTTTCTAACCTGTCAATCCTCTTATTCTTAATAACTACTGTATCTGGCAACCAGTGGGAGTGGGCGTGCCATTGCCACAGCTGAAATTATTAGTGTCACAATATGAACTATTACAGTGCGGAAAAAAGGCAAGTTTATTGTAGGTGTGGCCGTACGTAGGTAGGAAAATATTACAGAACAATAGAACACAGGCACCAGACAAATAAAAAAGACTTGCAACTCCCCGGTGCCCTGGATATTTTGCACCAACAGAGAGAAACAGTCCCCGACCAGACCAAGCTGCCTGCTTCCCAGGGAATTGCCGGGACATTTAAATGGCTGGGACTGGGTCCCAAATTCCGGGACCGTCCCAGCAAAAACGGGACAGTTGGCAACTATGCCCTTGCTGAACAAGAGGCAGAATAGTCTGAAAAGTTTCCATTTTGAAAAAAGGAATTGTTAAAAACTGGTTCAGAGATTTCAGATCCAGGACTGGTCTGAAAGTACCTTCCTTCTTTGAAAGAATGAAGATATGTGAATAAAAGGAACTGGCACAATTACTCCCATGGCTGTCAGATCTGAAACTGACTGAAAGGCGGCTTAAGCCTTCAAAGGATTCCTTGGAACATTCATCAGAAAAAAACTTCCTCTGGGAGGCCTTGTTCTGAATCCTATTCGATAACCCTGGGAAACAATATTTAGAACCCAGAGATAAGGAACATACTGGAACCAAGCCTCCTGAAAAAAAGCCATAACCTGCACCCTACCAGAACCTCTGGATCGGGGGCCACATCTGCATGCAGTCTTAGTAGTATGGATAGATTTCTTAGACTGGTTTGACTTGTTACAATTAGTACTAGGTCTCCAGACTGGGCCAAAGGTGCCTTGCTTCTGAGCAGAGGAGTCAGCCTTCTGTTCCTTATTCTGACAAAAAGAACGAAAACAATTGGAAGCTTTAGATCTTCCCTTAGGCTTCTTGTCCAGAGAAAGAAAAACAAAATTTATGTTTACCTGATAAATTTATTTATTTCTTGACAGGGTGAGTCCACAGATCATCATCAATTACTGTTGGAAATATCACTCCTGGCCAGCAGGAGGCGGCAAAGAGCACCACAGCAAAGCTGTTAAAGTGAATAATCAACAAATGCACGATAACAAGACAATACAATAGCATTTACTCTGAATTTCAAATGAGTAGTAGATTTTTTCTAACAAATTTTAAAGTTAGGTATATTTCCACTCCCCCTGTACCATGTGATAGAAATCAGCCAATCACAAATGCATATACGTATAGTCTGTAAATTCTTGCACATGCTCAGTAGGAGCTGGTGACTCAAAAAGTGTAAAAATACAAGACTGTGCACATTTTTTTTAATGGAAGTTAATTGGAAAGTTATTAATTTGACCTGAGTGTCCCTTTAAGTATCACTTCCCTTCCCACAACCCCCAGTCATTCGACTGAAGGAAAAGGAGAGAAAGGAAATAACACAAGGTGCAGAGGTGCCTGAGGTTTATATAAAAAAAACTGTCTGAAAAACAGGGAGGGCTGTGGACTCGTGTCAAGAAAGAAATACATTTATCAGGTAAACATAAATTTTGTTTTCTTTCTTAAGACACGGTGAGTCCACGGATCATCATTAATTACTGTTGGGAATCAATACCCAAGCTAGAGGACACAGATGATAAGAGAGGGACAAGACAGGTAACCTAAAGAGAAGGCACCACAGAGCTTGAAGAACCTTTTTCCCAAAAGGTATCAAATTTATAAAATTTTGAAAAATTATGCAGAGAGGACCAAGTTGCAGCCTTGCAAATCTGTTCCACAGAAGCTTCATTTTTGAAGGCCCAGGAAGAGAAAACAGCACTAGTGGAATGAGCTGTGATTCTCTCAGGAGGTTGCTGTCCAGCAGTCTCTTAGCCAAACAAATTGTACTCTTCAGCCAAAGAGAAAGAGAAGTAGCCGTAGCTTTCTGACCCTTGCTTTTCCCAGAGAAACAAACAAACAAAGTAGGAGACTGGTGAAAAGCCTTAGTCGCCTGCAAGTAGAATTTCAGGTTGTGTAGCAAACGCTCCTTATGAGAAGGATTAGGACACAGAGAAGGAACAACAATTTCCTGATTAATAATCCTGTCCGAAACAACTTTAGGAAGAAACCTAACAACGAAGAACCACCTTATCAGCATGAAAGATAAGATAAGGGAAATCACACTGCAGCGCAGAGAGTTCCGAGACTCCCTGAGCAGAAGATATAGCAACAAGAAACAAAATCTTCCAAGATAACCTCTTAATATCTAAGGAATGCATAGGCTCAAATGGAGCCTGCTGTAAAACTTTAAGAACAAGGTTAAGACTCCAACGAGGAGAAACAGGTTTAAACACAAGCCTGATAAAAAGATTGCACGTCTGACACGTCCGCAAGACGCTTATGCAACAAAATAGACAAAGCAAAGCAAATACCCTTTAGAGTACTTGCTGGCAAACCCTTCTCCAGACCTTCCTGGAGAAAGGACAAAATCCTAGGAATCATGACTCTACTCCAAGAGTAACCTCTGGATTCACACCAATACAGATATTTACACCATATCTTATGATAAATCTTTCTTGTCACAGGCTTGGGAGCCTGGATTAAAGTCTCAATGACCGACTCGGAAAACTTACGCTTGGATAAAATTAAGCGTTCAATCTCCAAGCAGTCAGCTTCAGAGAAACAAGATTTTGATGAAGGAAGGGACCCTGAAGGAGAAGGTCCTTCCTCAGAGGTAGTTTTCAAAGTGGAAGAGATGAAATTTCCACTAGGAGAGCGAACGGAGGAAACAGGTATGCTAGACTGAAATTCCAAGGGACCGCCAGAGCATCTATCAGAACAGCCTGTGAAATTCCAAGGGACCGCCAGAGCATCTATCAGAACGGCCTGTGGATCCCTTGACCTCGAACCATACCTCAGGAACTTGGCATTCTGCCGAGATGCCATGAGATCCAGCTCCGGCCACCCCCATTTGAGGGTCAAGCTGTCTGCTCAGAAAATCCGCTTTCCAATTGTCCACTCCTGGAATGTGGATCGCAGATAGACAGGAGTTGTTGGTCTCCGCCCACTGAATAATTCAAGCCACCTCTGTCATGGCCAAGGAACTCCAAGTTCCTCCCTGATGGTTGATGTAAACCACCAATGTTATGTTGTCCGACTGAAACATAATAAACCGGGCTAAAGCTAATTGAGGCCAGGCCAGCAGAGCATTGAAGATCGCTCTCAGCTCTAGGATGTTTATGGGGAGATCTCACTCCTCCTGAGTCCATAGACCCTGAGTCCCAGACTGCTCCCCAGCCCAGCAGGCTGGCATCCATGGTCACAATCACCCAGGAAGGTCTGTGGAAGCAAGTTCCCTGGGAGAGGTGTTCCTGAGACAACCACCATGGAAGAGAGCCTCTTGTCGCCTGGTCCAGATCTATTCGTTGAGACAGATCCGCATAGTCCCCGTTCCATTGTCTTAGCATGCATAACTGCAGAGCTCTGAGATGGAACAGAGCAAACGGGATGATGTCCGTGGAAGCTACCATCAGACCAATTACCACCATACATTGACTGAAGGGCAAGGCAAGAGTCGAAAATCTTGGATTTTCTGACCTCTGTCAGATTTATCTTTATCAATAAGGAATCTATTATGGTCCCTAAGAACACTACCCTTGTAGCTGGAACCAGGAAACTTTTCCCAGATTCACCTTCCATCTGTGGGAGCGAAGAAAAGACAACAAGATCTCCGTATGAGAGTTTGCTTGTTGAAAATACGGCACCTGATTGAGAATGTCGTCCAGATAGGGTGCCAATACAATGCCCCGAGACCGGATCACTGCCAATAGAGCCCCCAGAACCTTTGAGGCCAAACGGAAGAGCTACAAACTGAAAACTATTGTCCAAAAAGGCAAATCTCTGAAATTTGTGATGACCCCTGTGAATGGGAACATAAAGGTACGCATCCTTTAGGTCTATGGTCGTCATGAACTGACCCTCTTGGATCAAGGGAAGAAAGGTTGGAACTGGAACTATGACTCCCAGGTCAGTAAGATCCTGAACACATTTTAAGAATGCCTCTCTTTTTATCTGGTCTACAGATAATCTTGAAAGGAGAAACCTGCCCCTGGGAGGAAAGGTCTTGAATTCTAACTTTTAACCCCGAGATACTATGTCCACGCCCAAGGATCCGGGACATCCCATATCCAAGCTTGAGCGAAATGAGTAAGTCTGCCCCCTACTGGATCCGATCCCAGATCGGGGCAAACCCTTCATGCTGACTTGGAATCAGCTGTGGGTTTCTTAGATTGCTTCCCCTTGTTCCAAGACTGATTGGACTGTTCCTGCTTGGAAGAAGGAGAGGAAGGTTTACCTCTGAAGTTTAAAAGGAACGAAAAATACTCTGAGGTCCTTTCTGCTTATTCCTCTTATCTTGTGGTAGAAAAGATCCCTTTCCACCTGTAATATCTGAAATGATTTCAGCCAAGCCAGGTCCAAACAAGGTTTTACCCTTGTAGGGGATCACCAAAAGCTTGGACTTAGATGAAACATCCGCAGACCAGGATTTCAACCATAAGGCTCGGCAAGCTAGTACAGCAAAACCAGACATTTTTGCTCATAACAATGACTTGTAAGGAAGCATCCGTGATAAAGGAATTGGCTAACTTAAGAGTCTTAATCCTGTCCTGGATCACCTCTATAGGGGTATCTGTCTGAATAGAATCAGACAACGCATAAAACCAGTAGGCTGCCGCACTTGTGACAGTGGCAATACACACCGCATTCTGACATTGGAGACCCTGATGAACATACATCTTCTTTAGCAAGGCCTCCAACTTCTTATCCATTGGATCCTTAAAAGAACAGCTATCCTCTATGGAAATAGTGGTTCTCTTGGCCAAAGTGGAGATCGCTCCTTCCACTTTAGGAACCGTCTGCCATGACTCCTTAATGGAGTCAGCTATTGGAAACATTTTCTTGAAAATTGGAGATGGGGAAAATGGAATTCCAGGTCTCTCCCACTCCCGTGCAATAATCTCTGTAGCACGGTCTGGTACAGAGAATACCTCCAACACGGAGGGGACATCAAAGTATTTGTTTAGTTTACTAGATCTCTTAGGGTTGACTACGACAGTCGTATCGGAGTTGTCCAAGGTAGCCAAAACCTCCTTTAGTAACATACGGAGGTGTTCCAGCTTAAACCTGAAGGATACAACTTCAGCATCAGAAGAAGGAATTATACTGTCTGCGTCTGAGATTTCACCCTCAGACGCTATGGAAGTGTCTTCCTCCTCAGACGTTTGAGAAGGAACACCCTGATTAGCCACAACTGACTCTTTAAATTTCCTCTTGCGCTTTCCCTGAAGCATGGGAAAGGCAGACAGTGCCTCAGATACCGCAGAGGATACCTGGGCAGCAATATCTTGCAAAGAAACTCCAACCGGAGCGTAAGAGAAAACGCAGGGCACTGCATGTGGAGACGAAAATTATTGGGACGTTTGAGGAGAAAGCTGCAGCATATCTGATACAGGAGACACCTGAACAGCATCCGCCTTAGATAATGATGGCTCAGGATCAAAAAGTCTATCCCTGTAAGACAAAGTTCTTTCAATACATGAAGAACAAAAAGGTACTGGTGGTTCCACTTGAGAGTTAAAACATAGCCTACATGCAACATTTAGCAAGGCCTCTTGGTCCATATTACCAAACAAGAAGGCTGATAAAAAGCAACAAGAAATTAAAAAAATGATTTAACTTTTTTATTGATAGTACTAGAAAAAATAATAACTGCCCCTTTAAGTTACCTTTTATGACAAAAACTAAAAAAAAAAAACGGAGCTCAATAATCCTGCCCTTCAATCCCCAGGCAACCCTCTACACCTCAGCAATGTTGCTGAGGTGCCTACCTGTCCTGCTGACTGAATTCAAATCTGAAAAAACCCCCATAAATTATGCTTACCTGATAATTTTCTTTTCTTCCGATAGAAAGAGTCCACAGCTGCATTCATTACTTTTGGGAAATAAGAACATGGCCACCAGGAGGAGGCAAAGACACCCCAGCCAAAGGCTTAAATACTCTTCCCACTTCCCTCATACCCCAGTCATTCTGCCGAGGAACATGGAACAGTAGAAGTAATATCTGGGTGAAAGGGTGCCAGAAGAATAAAAAACAAAGACACTCCACATTAAAAAAAGACGGGTGGTGAGCTGTGGACTCTTTCCATCGGAAGAAAAGAAAATTATCAGGAAAGCATAATTTATGTTTTTCTTTCTAAATGGAAAAAGTCCACAGCTGCATTCATTACTTTTGGGAAAACAATACCCAAGCTATAGAGGACACTGAATGCCAAAACGGGAGGGAACAATAGGTGGCCCATTCTGAGGGCACCAGGCCTGAAACCCATACCCAACAAAAAAAACCTGCTTCGTCTGAAGCCGGGAAAATAAAAGGGGAAAAGGCCCCATGGACACCGACCAGTAGATAGCCCGGAAGCCTAGCTAGAGACTGCAACATCAAACACAACTGAGCTCAACAGTCGGTTCCCCACCACACACCCTTTACTAGCGAAGGGAACCCCCGCCAAAACTCCCAAAGGAATAAGGCAAGTAAGAACTAAATGGGAACCAAAAGGTTACCACAAACTCCAAAAAAGGAAAACCCCCATCAAACCAAGCTCACAAGACCTAGATGGGTCCTGACAACAAGGGGAGGTAACGCCCAATCCAAATAGAAACCACAAGGTTTAGAACCAGTAGCAGAACAGAGAAAAAGGTCTCCGAGCATCCTGCAAGGATTGTAACAGCTAGCTAGCACTCAATCAAGGCGCAAACAGCTATAGCTGGTTTCAAAGAGCAACCCTTCACTTGCCAGGCAGCAAGTCAACCAGCTCCTAAGAACAACTGAAAACGGAGACCAAACAGCATCCGAACTCAGAACCCTGAGGAATTCAAGCAAAATTACATGTAGCAGACCCAGATAATGGTAAACACCTGAGTCAAGAATATGCAGCCATCTTCAGGATGACACAGACAAAATACTTGCTCAACCTCCACTACAGAAGGCACACTCTAGGCAACCGAAACCACCAGACCAACACATATGTCTCAAAAATAAAAAGGAGAGCCCAGAACCTAAACGAGGACCAATGCGCCCCAAAGATCCGAGAACAACGGATCTCAGGACCTTCCTCCAGCCGGGCCAGCCCAAGCATTGGCAGGTCTGAAACCAGGGGACCAGAAAAACCCCAGGCTCAAACAACGAGCAGAAGAAAAAAAAAATTGGCACAGCCATTACAATAATGCTTGGGTGCCAACCCGAAATACTACATGGAGACCGTCGACAAGGCCGTAGACCTAGAGATCTAGCTAAAGGTTCAACATAAGACTCAAGGTGGAGCCAGCAACTCTCCAAATGGACATAACAACCCAGAGAGAGTACCTCTCTACAAAATAGGTTAACACGTCTGTCCTAACCTCCTGAAGCCAGGAGAAGTCCTAAGATAGGGACCCCGCCCCCCCCAAGACAAAGGGGGACCGAAAGGACAGAGCACCTGCCCCCAGGACACAGCCATAGGCTGAACCGGGAGAACAAATCTCCAATGCCCTAACCTGGAAGGAATCCCTTGAAGAATTTAACTGGCTAGCACACAGACAAGGTGCCATAGTTGTAGGGGTTCTACAGCGAACTCCCTTTGCTTGCAGAGCAGCAAAGTCATCACACTATTTCAGCAAGCCGACTAAGGCAAACCGACCAAGGCGAAAGGCAAACCCAGGGGGCATCGGCACCCAGAAAATACCTTGTCAACAGAACCAGTGCAACTGTCCCAACCCAAGGACACGCTGAGAAAAAACCTCAGCCACCGGAAGAACCAGAGGGAGGAGAGGTCCGAGCCCCCAAATAAACAAGAACCCGGAAATTGAAATCCCCATTGTGATATAAAATCAGACCCGCAGGAGATACCATACAATGTCCAAAGTAAAATGGACAACGAGAAAAACTTGCAAGTCCCGACCAGAAGACGAGACTACCCCTTGCCAGAGTCCAACGCTCCAAGGAGCTAAGGAAGCAAGACCGAACAAGGTCACTGGAGCCCTAGGCGCAATAGCCACACTACGACCAAGAACAAGGGGATACCTCGAGGACAAAGTCAATTGAACAAAGGATAGTCTCCACCTCGCCCCCAAAAATCAGAGGAGAAGATGAAAGAAGGATGCGGAGCATCCCCCAGTTCTAGGGAAGAAACCATAAACAGAGCTCAAGGAGACCACACTGCCCATGTCCCTACAAAGGAACCAACTCCCGAAGGGAACCAGGTCTTCCTAAGGAACGGACAAAGTCCGAAATGTCTCAAGAAGAGAACCACAGCAGGAACAAGTCCAAGGACAATTCCAGAGCCTCAGAAGGCCAAACCGCTCAAAACAGCGGTAAGGATGCGCTAAGTCCCCAATCCTCCCAAGAGAGGAAAGAAACCCTAGGCCCTGAAGAAATCGGAGCAAAGAGAGTGACGCAGCGGAACTCCACTGACATGGTCACCACATTGAATGCTGAATAAGGACTGACACAATCCTCCCAGCCATACGGATCCTTTTAGAGTGTTTGGATGAACTTGTAAGAAAAACAAGAAAACACACAAATAATAATGTGAGCACTCAGCGCCCCACCAGACCAGCCAGGCAGAACAGGCGCCACGTGTCTGAATAAGCCACAGGACAGATTATCTGAATCCCAGCAGGACCAGCCATAGCTGGGGTCATAACTGTCAAGTTGGCTAAATCCTCCCTCAGAGGGGAAGGTGAAACAGACAAACCTAGGTCTAACGTGTCCCTTAATAAATTACGAAGAAGAAACCAGAGAGAATCGATCCCAGAAGTTCCCGAAGGAAACACATAATCGAAAGTAAAAGACATCCTAACCAGATAAAAGAAAATATAAGGCAACCCGTAGGTTAACGCCCAGGAAAGAAAGGAGGCATACCCGCAGGACCAGCGGATCTTCCAACCAAAAACTGGGAAAGATCTCAATAATCAGACAATTTGGAAATTAGGTCATTCCCTCATGTCTAATGAGGTGAGCCATTCGAAGTAGAAGACTGCGGATTCCCGTATCCGTTAAGGATAGGATCCTCTAATAACTCAAAGAAGTGTCTGAGTAAAACGCGAAGACACGCTATTCTGTAACAAAAGGCACAACACTCAGGGACAGCTACACCCGCAGGGAACTGTATAGGCCCACCCAAGGCCGGTAGACCCGGGATGATCGGGTACAAGCACAATTGCAAATAAACATCTGGACTTTGCAGACGTATAATCGCCAAAAATATGTGAAAGCAAAAACGAGCTGCAACCTCAAGGGGAAACAAGCCGCCCTATAAGTAGGGATAAACAATCTGTGTTACCCGCATGTATAGTAGTAGGGAGCGGTAGGGAAATCGCCTCTCGGAGGACAGAACCCCCAGAGGCGGATGGCTCAGCAGACCCCTGATTCCCCGAGCCCGAGGAACAGGCGCTCTAACACGGCATATCGAACACAACCGATTGACCTGTGTCAACGGGGCCAATTCGCATTTTTCACAAGTCGAAGAATCTGAATCTGAAATTTGAACAGTCTCAGCATCAGAATCCTTCATAACTAGATAGAGAATATAATAATATGGACTAAGAAAAAACTTAAACGGCACCTGACACCCACAATGGCTGGGGCACTCACCACCTCCTAGAACCAGACACAAGCAGACTCCAATTTTTCAGCCGCCACACGGTCAGGAATGCGGAAATGGAAGACCAGAATGTAAACACGTCCAGTACAAGGTAACCGTACAGTCCAAAAAAAGCACGCCCAACCATAAGGTTGCATCACTTCCAAAGGCCTTTATGTTCTAAGCCAAGAGCCCAGCTAACACTACGCATAAGCAGATTGAATTACATAACAAACATGATTTAAAAAAACCCTGTTCAATAATCCCCCTTGGGAGATATTAACCCTCGATTCTAAGATACCAAAAGAAGCCTCACTGAGGCCCTATAAATATACTTAAGTCCCGTAAGATAGTTCCATACGGGAAAACAAATAAGTTACAGAACATTCTGATGAAGTAAAATTAAACGATCTTCCCGGAATCTACCTCGTGGAACAGGAACACAGCTCGCCATGGACTTGAGAGAAGAAAGCAGGCAGCGAAGCGAAGTTCGACAACGCTGATTGCGTGAAGAGCTGTTAATATGAGTCGGGATGGTTTCGCAGACAGACTCTTCCTGCATCTCCGGACTCTAACTTTCACCCAGGCCCTCAGTGAGAGACTGATAGGATTACTTAAAACTCCTGTTCCATGTCGAAGAGTACTACCCTCTATAAGAGACAAAACAAACTTCTGACACTTCTCTGCCAACCTCCTGGGACGAAAGGCAAAGAATGATTAGGGGATGAGGGAAGTGGTTGAAGTATTTAAACCTTTGGCTGGCTTGTCTTTCTCCTCCTGGTGGCCAGGTTCTTATTTCCCAAAAGTAATGAATGCAGCTGTGGACTATTTCCATTTAGGTAAATGTTCCAGTTCCACTCCGGAATTCTGATAGACAAGTTGGCTGAGCGATTTCACTCCGTTGCAGCCGAAATGTTAACAGCATCACAACTCTGGAACTCACAGAAAGTGAGTCCAGAAAGCGCGCCTTACACTGTCTGCCGCCTCAGCAAGGGAACCGCCTCTCCTATAATCGGGGGCGGTCCCGGCGGCCATCAAGACAGAAGGAAAAAAGTCTCTGAAAAACACATGGCCGCACTAAATAAAATATTAATAGCATCACCATTTCTTACACTGTCCTTGACTGGGTCTACACCGGAGCTAAGGACACTGACTGAGCCACCAATAAAATAAATTAACACATCTCCATCGTCCACAGTGCCTGCTTTTATGCCTTTATAATTAACCCTCAATAGGGTCAATGAATAAAAACATCCCCATACACCATCAGACGGATGAAGTGCCAGTATTTTTCCTCTTGAATAAAAGAAAATATTTTCTTGGCACTTACCTGTATGTCAATCTGTCCAGCAGAAGGACAGCTTACCTGGTTTGAGAGGATGCCATTCCTCACATGAACCTGTGGAGAAAGTAAGATCCGATCCGAGTAAGCTTATTCAGGCTTTCTGAATAGGGTAGCAAAACTGTTGAGAAAACGTAGTGAGGACTGTACACTACTGAAGAGACTGACGTGGGGTACGGCTAGACCTAAGGAAATATCAGAGCAAACCTACTCTGCATTAAAATGATAAAATCTTGATTGAAGTAAACTTCTTTTCAGACACCGAAAACTTTACCTCCTCCTTGCACCTCAGGCAAAGAGAATGACTGGGGGTTGTGGGCTCTACTAGCAAGGACAGCCAAATACATGCTTTTGATATTGATTTTCATAATATCAAACACATAATAGCCAGCCTAAGCAAATACCTATATTGCAAAAAGGCCCTCCTATCTAAAAGGGTCTTTAAAAGAAGTACTGTCTTCCAAAGGGATAGTAGTACGCTTAGCCAGTGTAAATAGCCCCATTAATTTTAGGAACAGTTTCCCACATTTAAACATTAGCAGCAGGTAAAGGATATAACTTATTAAAACTTGCAGATGGATTAAAGGAATTACTTGGCTTAGACTATTCCATAGAAACCATATCAAAGACGTTTAAAACATAATTTATGTAAGAACTTACCTGATAAATTAATTTATTTCATGGTGGCGAGAGTCCACAAGCTTGTTACTGATGGAATATACATTCCTACACCAGGAGGAGGCAAAGTTTCCCAAACCTCAAATGCCTATAAATACGCCTCCCACCTCACTCATACCTCAGTTTAACGTACAGCCAAGTATGTGAGGTGTATAAGCATAAAAAAGAGGAGCAGGAAAAAAGATGTGCTTTATACAACAAAATCATAGCCCCCAAAAAATGGGTGGGCCCCGTACACTCTAGCCACCATGAAAGAAATGAATTTATCAGGTAAGTCCTTACATAAATTATGTTTTCTTTCATATTGGTGGCCACAAGCTTGTTACTGATGGGATAGTCCATGAGTAACAAAAATAAAGGGAGGGATAAAATAAAAAAGGAAATTTATGCTTACCTGATAAATATATTTCTTTTACGATATGACGAGTCCACGGATTTCATCCTTACTTATGGGATTACGCCTCCTGGTCAGCAGGAGGCGGCAAAGAGCACCACAGCAGAGCTGTATATATAGCTCCTCCCTTCCCTCCCACTCCAGTCATTCGACCGAAGTTAGGAAGAGAAAGGAAAAGCCAAAGGTGCAGAGGTGACTGAAGTTTGACAAAATAAGTAAATACCTGTCTTAAAAATGACAGGGTGATCCGTGGACTCGTCATATCGTAAAAGAAATAAATTTATCAGGTAAGCATAAATTTCCTTTTCTTTTACAAGATATGACGAGTCCACGGATTTCATCCTTACTTATGGGATTCAATACCAAAGCAATAGGACACGGATGAAAGGAAGGGACAAGACAGGAACCTAAACTGAAGGCACCACTGCTTGAAGAACCTTTCTCCCAAAACCAGCCTCAGAAGAAGCAAATGTAATAAAATTTGAAAAATTTGGAAAAAGTGTGAAGAGACGACCAAGTTGCAGCCTTGCAAATCTGTTCAACAGAAGCATCGTTTTTAAATGCCCATGAAGAAGCCACAGCCCTAGTAGAATGAGCCGTAATTCTTTCATGAGTCTGCTGTCCAGCAGTCTCATATGCCAGACGGATGATACTCTTCAGCCAAAAAGAAAGAGAGGTAGCCGTAGCTTTCTGGTCCCTACGCTTTCCAGAAAAAACAACAAATAATGAAGATGATTGACGAAATTCTTTATTCGCCTGCAAGTAAAACTTCAAGGCACGGACCACGTCCAAGCTATGTAACAAACGCTCCTTCTTAGAAGAAGGATTAGGACACAAGGAAAAAAAAAACAACAATTTTCTGATTAATATTCTTATTAGAAACAACCTTAGGAAGGAAACCAGGCTTGGTACGTAACACCACCTTATCAGAATGGAAAATAAGATAAAGAGAATCACATTGTAAAGCTGAAAGCTCAGAAACTCTGCGAGCAGAAGAAATAGCAACCAAAAATAAAACTTTAAAAGATAACAACTTAATATCTATGGAATGCATGGGTTCAAACGGAACCCCTTGAAGAACAATAAGAAGTAAATTCAAACTCCAAGGTGGAGCAATTGGTCTAAACACAGGCTTGATTCTAGTCAGAGCCTGACAAAAAGATTGAACGTCTGGAACATCTGCCCGACGTTTGTGTAGCAAAATAGACAAAGCAGAAATCTGTCCCCTTAAGGAACTTGCTGACAACCCTTTCTCCAATCCTTCTTGGAGAAAAGATACAATCCTAGGAATCCTAACTCTACTCCATGAGTAGCCCTTGAATTCCCACCAATAAAGATAAATACGCCATATCTTATGGGAAATCTTTCTGGTAACAGGCTTACGTGCCTGAATCAAGGTATCAATGACCGAATCAGAGAACCCTCGCTTAGATAAAATGAAGCGTTCAATTTCCAAGCAGTCAGTTGCAGAGAAATTAGATTCGGATGATTGAAGGGTCCCTGAATGAGAAGGTCCTGCCTCAATGGAAGCTTCCACGGTGGGAGAGAGGACATGTCCACCAGATCGGCATACCAAATCCTGCGAGGCCACGCAGGAGCGATGAGAATCACCAAAGCCCTCTCCTGTTTGATCCAAGCAATCACCTGGGAGAGGAGAGCAAACGGTGGAAACGCATAAGCTAGGTTGAACGACCAAGGCACTGCCAAGGCATCTATCAATTCGGCCTGAGGATCCCTGAACCTGGATCCATATCTCAGGAGCTTGGCATTCTGACAAGATGCCATAAGATCCAGCTCCGGTCTGCCCCATCTGAGAATCAGAGTGGTAAAGACCTCCGAATGGAGTTCCCATTTCCCCGGATGAAACATCTGTCTGCTCAAAAAATCTGCTTCCCAGTTGTCCACACCTGGGATGTAGATTGCTGACAGATAACAAGAGTGAGCCTCCGCCCACCGAATTATCTTGGATACTTCTGTCATCGCTAAGGAACTCCTTGTTCCTTCCTGATGATTGATGTAAGCCACAGTCGTGATGTTGTCCGACTGAAACCGGATGAATTTGTCCGAAGCCAACTGAGGTCAAGCCTGAAGCGCATTGAATATTGCTCTCAACTCCAGAATATTGATTGGTAGAGACTCCGACCTTGTCCACACACCCTGAGTCTTCAGGGAGTTCCAGACCCAACCTAGTAGACTGGCGACCGTTGTCACTATCACCCATGAGGGTCTGCAGAAGCACGTCCCTTGGGACAGATGACCCTGCGACAACCACCAAAGAAGAGAGTCTCTTGTCTCCTGATCCAGATCTATCTGAGGAGACAAATTTGCATAATCTCCATACCACTGTCTGAGCATGCTCAGTTGTAGAGGTCTGAGATGAAAACGAGCAAACGGAATGATGTCCATTGCCGCCACCATCAATCCAATTACCTCCATGCACTGAGCCACTGATGGCCGAGGATTGGACTGAAGGGCTCGGCATGTATTCAGAATCTTTAACTTTCTGACTTCCGTCAAGAAAATTTTCATGGATATAGAATCTATTAGAGTTCCCAGGAAAAGAAACCCTTGTCTGTGGAATTAGTGAACTCTTTTCTAGATTCACCTTCCACCTGTGAGTCCTTAGAAAGGACAGAACCATGTCTGTATGAGATATTGTCAGTTGATAAGACGACGCCTGGATCAGAATATCTTCCAGATAAGGCGCCACTGCAATGCCCCGCAGCCTGAGAACTGCCAGCAGAGACCCTAGAAACTTCGTGAAGATCCTGGGTGCTGTGGCCAACCCGAAGGGAAGAGCCACGAACTGAAAATGTTTGTCCAAGAAGGCAAACCTTAGAAACTGATGATGATCTTTGTGGATAGGAATATGAAGATATGCATCCTTTAAGTCCACGGTAGTCATATATTGACCCTCTTGGATCAATGGAAGAATTGTCCAAATAGTCTCCATCTTGAAAGATGGAACTCTGAGAAACTTGTTTAGACTCTTGAGGTCCAAAATGGGACGATACTTTCCCTCTTTTTTGGGAACCATGAAAAGATTTGAGTAAAACCCCTGCCCCTGTACCTGTACTGGAATGGGACAAATTACTCCCATAGTGGAGAAGGTCTTTTACACAACGTAAGAACGCCTCTCTTTTTATCTGGTCTACAGATAATCGTGAAACAAGGAACCTTCCCCTTGGGAAGGAATTCCGAAACTTAATAACTGAAAACAGCTAAGTTAAGAGTTGTAATAATTGTGTGCTGCCGTTCCATCCTGAGTCACAAAGGATGAATGCACACCAAAGAACAGCAGTCAGGTCCTAATAAAAACTGAGAATATTTACTTTTTGAACAAAAGCAAATAACAGTCACGTGCAATAGTGCATCACAAGCTTCAGAAATATACACGCAAGGGCAGATACCTGCCAATCTTAGGATGTAGGCAATGTGCCATTAAAAGGGACACCCACTGAGTAGAAAAAACTTCGATTAACAAAAGTTTATTTCAATAAAGGGCTTAAAAGGAAACTGGATTTTCACATAGGAAGAGATACTGTTTCTTTAATGAAATACATATGTCTGTATTGGGTAGTGGGTACTTGTAAAGCGCGGCAAACCACCCGCAAGGGTCTCAAGGCGCTGCTCATGGTATCTCTGAAAAGCCACCCTATTCCTGAGTGCAGTTGTGCAGGATGAATAAACATAGAAACAGTTGAAATACAGTTGCAAACTGAATGTAGAAAAAAAAAATTACTTCCCCTTTAAATCTTAAAGCAACTTATAATGCTGGACACTAGTAGCAAGTGTGTCATCCACGTCACAAAGGATGAATAAACACATAAACATTTGAAATACCGTTGCCTTTCCCTTTAAATCTTAAAGCAACTTATCATGCATTAGAGGAAGAATATAGAAAAAACAGGACTGTTTCTTTAATTCTATGTAATAAAGAAAAAACAGATAAAAAACAGTGTACTGTTCCTGTGCAAGCATTGTGTGCTTCTGACATTAATTAGTAAGTCGACAGTGCTGGACCTACTGAAACTCAGCCTCTGAGCTGAAAGTGCCCAAGCCAGTCTAACAATTAGAGAGTATGAACATTGTCTGTACACACGATGTATCTCTAGTACCGAGAAATATCTGAGAGAAACGCTCTACCCTCCATGTACGTAATGGAGGTAGGGAGCACATGAACGTATAGCTTCGCCCCTCGTGGGCGTGACAACTATCCACTCCCGGTCGCTATTGTTATTATACTAAACGACTGGGAACAATAACAAACCTTCTGGCTAGCATTGAAAACACTGTGAGACATGTGGCTCCCGAGAACAAAATTACATAGTACACAATAAAATGGTCTCCACAAGGCTCCGCCCATCATGGGCCTAATCTCATGCAGTTCCCGGTCGTTCTTTACTAACTATGCCACAGTGAACGGTCTCCTACACTTAAGGTTAATCTTAGTTATCGTTCAAATAAAACATAACCTTTCACTCCCTACTGAAAATAATTCACCCCCTGAACTCCTCGGTTGCTTAAGAGGAGAGTTAGCGGAGCCGTCAGAGCATGGGAACAAGTTTGGCTATAGCTATACTTCTTTACCACAGCTCAGCCCAATGGAGTGTTCATAATGTTAAAATAAACCTAATAATAAATGTCGCAGCTGTCAGCATTTACACAATACCAGGCTGCCCCACATCATCCTTTAGCCCCTGCTAAGGAAATACGTTAAGAAGGTCTGTCCTTTAAAATATATTGGAGATCTTACCCAATAAGTAAAGTGCTACACTTCTCTGCGATCTATGTCAGTGATCCAGCATAAAAACGTCCGCACTTACCTCAAATGCTGAGCGACAGCATGGCATCCATCAGGGTTCCAGAGGTCCTCTCCCTCCCATAGCCCTGTGGAAAGAGATCAGCCTGAGTTAAAAGTGCTCAGGCTATCTGTATTTAGGGCAGCAACATGTATAGGAGGCGCAGTGAGAATTATGTCCCACCAGTTCCTATTGCCTGAAATCCACCAGATGCTTCTCTTTTAGTATTGAAGAGACTGATCTGGTCTAGGTTACACCCCAGCACAAAGCAGCACTCAGAGGCACTACTTTAAAAATAATAACATCTTGATTGAAGAAAATAAACTAACACCTTACTTTGCCAGCTCCTATCTTACTAACACAGGCAAAGAGAATGACTGGGGTGGGAGGGAAGGGAGGAGCTATATATACAGCTCTACTGTGGTGCTCTTTGCCTCATCCTGCTGACCAGGAGGCGTAATCCCATAAGTAAGGATGAAATCCGTGGACTCGTCATATCTTGTAAAAGAAACAGCTATTTTCGCTGAGAAATTAAATCCAAAAATAATGAAGTTTCTTGAAAAATTAAAAAAACTTTTAATTAAAAGGCACTAGAATCAAACTGAGACAGCTGCCTGAATAACCTTTCTACCAAAAACATCAAAATGGTAAAATTTTGTAAAGGTATGCAAAGAAGACCAAGTGGCTGCTTTGCAGATTTGATCAACTGAAGCTTAATTTTTGAAAGCCCAAGATGTGGCAACTGATCTTGTAAAATGAGCTGTAATTCTGTGAGGCGGAGACTGACCCACGTCCAAATAAGCTTTGTGAATCCGAAGTTTCAACCAAGATGCTAAAGAAATGACAGATGATTTCTGACCTTTTCTAGAACCTGAAAAAATAACAAATAGACTAGAAGTCTGTCTGAAATCCTTAGTAGCATCTACATAGTATTACAAAGCTCTAACGACATCCAAAGAATGTAAAGATCTTTCAATATTATTCTTAGGATTAGGACACAAAGAAGGAACAATGATTTTCCTTTTAATGTTGTTAGAATTCACAACTTTAGAAAAAAAAATTAAAAAAAGTCTGCAAAACACCTTTATCTTGATGAAAAATCAGATAAGGAGACTCACAAAAGAGAGAGAGACTCTTCTAGCAGAAGAGATGGCCAATAGAAAACAATACTTTGTAAGAAAGTAGTTTAATATCCCAATAGTGCATAGGCTAACAAGGAGGAGTTTGCAAAATCTTTAATACAAAATTAAGACTCCAAGGAGGAGAAATTAATTTAATAACAGGTTTAATTTGAATTAAAGCCTGGACAAAACAGTAAATATCAGGAAGATTAGCAATCTTTCTGTGAAATAAAACAGAAAGAGCAGAGATTTGTCCTTTTAAGGCACTGGCAGACAAAACCTTTATCTAAACCATCCTGAAGAAACTGAAGAATCCTAGGAATTCGAAAAGAATACCTGGAAAAATCATGTGAAGAACACGATGATATAGGTTTTCCAAACCTTGTGGTAGATTTTCCTTGAAGCAGGCTTGCGAGCCTGAATCATAGTATTAATCACAGAGTCAGAGAAACCTCTATGACTGAGGACTAAACGTTCAATTTCCATGCCATCAAATTGAAAGATTTGAGATCGGGATGGAAGAGTGGACCTTGAGACAGGAGGTCTGGTCTTCGAGGAAGAGGCCAAGGCTGGCAACTGGACATTCGGACAAGGTCTGCATACCCAATCTTGTGAGGCCACGCTAGTGCTATCAGAAACACAAAAGATTGTTCCATTATGAACTTTGAGTTCACTCTTGGAAGTAGAACCAGAGGGGGGAAAATGTAAGCAGGTTGGTAAAACCAGAGTACTGCTAGAGCATCCATAATTTCCACCTGAGGATCCCTGGACCTGAAAAGTTACCTGGGATGTTCCTTGTTCAGATAAGAGGCCATCAGATCTATCAAATTGTACAGATGTGGGGCCTTCCAGAAATAGAACACATCTGGATGGAGCGACTACTCCCCCGGATGTAGAGATTGATGGCTAAGATAATTCGCTTCCCATTTGTCTACACCTGGGATATGAATCACAGTGATTAGACAAGAGTTGGATTCCGCCCATGAAAGTTTTCAAGATACTTCTTTCATTGTTAGGGGATTGCGAGTCCCCCCCTTGATGATTGACATATGCCACTGTTGAGATATTGTCTGTCTGAAAACGAATGTAAGGTTCTCTCTTTAATAGAGGTCAAGTCTGAAGAGCTCTGAATAGAGCACGGAGTTCAAAGATATTGATTGGTAACCTTTGCCTCTTGAGGATACCAAACTCCTTGTGCTGTCAGAGATCCTCAGACAGCTCCCCAACCTGTAAGACTTGCATCTGTGGTTATCACAGACCAGGTAGGATGAACAAAGGAGGCCCCTTGAAGAATAAAGTGGTGGTTTAACTACCAAGTCAGAGAGAGTTTAGTATTGGGATTTAGGAATATCAGTTGTTATATCCGAGTGTAATCCCTGCATCATTGGTGTAACATGCAAAGCTGTAGAGGTCTCATATGAAAATGAGCAAAAGGGATCGTGTCCGATGCTGCAATCATGAGACCTAAAACTTCCATGCACATGGCCACTGAAGGGAATGATAGAGAATGAAGGTTTAGACAAGCTGAAACCTATTTCAATCGTCTCTTTTCTGTTAGGGATAGTCATGGACACAATCTATCTGGAAAACTAAAAAGGTGATTTTTGTCTGAGGAATCAAGAAACTCTTTGGTAAATTGATCCTTCAAACATGTCTTTGAAGAAAAAACAATAGTTGTTTTGTGTGAGATTCTGCTAAATGAAAAGATTGAGCTAGTACCAAGATATTGTCCAAATAAGGAAACACTGCAATACCCTGCTTTCTGATTACAGATAGAAGGGCACCAAGAACTTTTGAGAATATTCTCAGAGCTTTTGCAAGGCCAAATGGAAGAGCGGCAAATTGGTAATGCTTGTCTAGAAAAGAGAATCTCAGAAATTGATAATGATCTGAGTGGATTGGGATGTGAAGGTAAGCATCCTGTAAGTCTATTGTGGACATAAAGTGACCTTGCTGAACAAAAGGCAGAATAGTCGTTATAGTAACCATCTTGAAAGTTTGGACTCTTACAAATCAATTTAAAGTTTTCAGATCTAAAATTGGTCTAAAAGAATTTTCCTTCTTTGGAACAATGAAAAGATTTGAATAAAACAACAACCCATGTTCCTGCAGAGCAACTGGGACAATTACCCCCTAGAGTTCTAGATCTGAAACACATTTCAGAAATGGTTGGGCCTTTACTGGGTTTTTTGGTACATGGGTGAGAAAGAATCTTCCCATGGGAGGTCTTAATCTGAATCCAATTCGATACCCCTGAGAAAAAAAAGATTCCGAATCCACTGATTTTGGACAGTCTGCCCAAAATTCTTGAAATAGTTTTAGTCTGCCCCAACCAGAAGAACTGGATTGGGGGCCGCACCTTTATGCAGGTTTAGGGGCTGAATTCAGTTTCTTATAAGGCAAAAACTATTAGAAA